>NC_056745.1:143587222-143627222 GCF_019279795.1 Protopterus annectens | reverse complement strand
TAAGTAATTCAGGGTATGTATCCCATAAGTGGGGATTACCAACACCCGTAAACCTCTCGGAATAATTTGGTAGTGCAAGCATGCCTCTAAATTAAGGCATTGCCACTGTTGCCTTTTAACTTGTATAGTAAGTTTGCTAATTCTCTCACCTTCAAAAGTGGCGATATCATTCAAACAATCCTGTTTGGATAAATTCAAATGTAGTAATGGATTGGAATTCATTATTAATTTCCTAGATAAATTTGAATCCTTATTAGTGGATGCCCTTGGTCGATAATCCAATACAAGCTCCCTAACACTCCATTCACAACAGTCAGCCATGTGTGGTCATTCCATACAAAAAATACAAATAACTCCAATGGTGCAAAGAGGCGTAAATTAACGTAAATAGTTGGGAGTGATACGTGTGGTAGGATATGGTAACAGAGGGACGATGGAGGATATGTATCAGATGCTTAACTTGGAATGAAGAGAATATAGCACAGTAAGATTAAACATAACTGGGTGAAGTAAAAGTGGGGAGCACTTAAGAGTGAGTGACATGGCAGGAATCCTATGGGTAAATAGTAATGGGCGTTAGAAGGAAGAGCAAAAGTAGGTAGTTAGGAAAAAAGGAGTAAAGTCGGTCGTAAAGAACAGAAAGACAGACAAGTTGAGTAGGTGGTAAAGAACAGAAAGATACAGAGAAATTGGAAACAAAGCTATGTACGTGAATTGTTAATAGGTGCTTCAGTGTAAGAGTGGAAATTGGAATGTGCATCTTTAATGGATTACTGTTATGCTGGAAGAAGTTGGAAATGATGAAATAAATGTAGTGAACTGGGAGTTGGCTGGGGAATTGCGGGTGTGAGGGGAGTAAAGGCGAGTCAAGCAGCCTGCATAATCTCAGTGAGTAAAAACATTCACTGGTAAACTGATACACAAGGTGCTTCCTGTTCCAGAAAAAAACTAAATATTTAAGAATTAAAAAATTACTAACCAGAGTTAGCTGATTACATCAGAATGGAGGGGGCACGGCTGAACTCGTTTAGTAGTTACAAATGGCTTGTTTCAAACTCAAAAGTACTCCAAGCACTTGCAAGTGGAAGGGAAACTAGATGAGTGTAAAGTGTCACTTGCAGTTTTGTAAGCATCAGCAATGTCACGTAGTTAATTACCAGTTTAGAACTTCCAATTACATCTGAATCTAACCAGCAAAAGGGCTGCAGCACCAAGTACCTTGTACAATTATTTGTTGGACCCTGACAAGTGCTTTATTTGCAACATTAAAGGGTAAAAAATCTTTTAACTAAAGCACTAAAATAGAACAGTATGAATTAGAAAGTTGATATAAATGGAACCAATGTAAGACACTCATATCAATAAAAAAAATCAACTTCTACAGTTCAAACCGCTTAGGATTTGTTTAAAAATAATCTAGACATCTGGGCTGGTTCTGAGACATTTAATCCATTTCAAGAAGTCTGTGCTCCTTGATTGCCATAGGGCCAGAACACAGTAGACAAGAAAGTCTGAAATTACACTCTACAGACTGCATGCAGATGGTACACAGTAGTGGCATGAAACAGCCTGAGGACACAAGGTAAAACAAGTAAATGCCACATCTGACCACATCTGGAAAAATAAAAAAAATATTTAATTGTCAGAAATACTCACTTCATCCTTAAAACGTCTGAAAGCAAAAGTAAAAAAAAAAAAAAAAAAAAAAATCATGAACCTGCTTGTACTGGAAAATACAGCAAGTAAATGACGCATGCTATAAATTAATCAAGATACTTCTTTTATTGGGCTAATCCATTAACCAAACCACAAGATTGCAAGTACTCACATTTAAAAAAGTGAAGGAAAACATGCACACTGCAATGTAAGCTTTTAAAACTAACTCTAACAATGGTGTAAGAAATAAAATGGAAGTATGATCATCCCACTATATACCTTTCTGTTGTCCTCATGGTATTAACTACGGACCCTTAAAACACTGTTTAATTTCATCACCTATGAACCATTTTAAATCTTCCCCTCCTATTCAAGTCCTTCTCTCCTTATTTCATAAAACCAGTGGGACATTTTTAGGATGGCCCTGAAACTATGTCTGCACAGCATGAACACTGCAGTGCATACTAGTAGGTATGGAATTATGTGGCCTAGACAAAGTTATTAATTTACTGAGCAAAACTTTGGTACAAAGGACTAAAATGTGCAATGAAAATAAAGATGAAATGGAAGCTAGCAAAGTAAAATGCATTTAAATTTTCCTTTCAAAGTTCAACAAGTCTTAAAACAGTGTTATCCCAAGTAAATATATAACCCACAATATAAAGTTTTGTGTTCTGTTAGGATCATTCTTCTGTTTCATTCTATTTTTTTGACAAGATTCACACACTCGCTGCTCATTGTGCATTTTTTCTGGGCCTTTGTGCGCACGCGTGCTTTGTGCGTGTTGGGGAAGGTAGGGGTAGTCTTCTGATAGACATGACCAAAGAAGTTTTATGCTTTTTTAATCAGAATTGTTCACTCATGGAAATGTTTTTGTGAACTGGCTGTGAATTCCATGAAAAAGCAGATCAGAACTCTCAAAATCCTAAAAGGAATGCCTCAAACATATCCAAAAAACAAGATGAAGGTCACATCATTAACGTTAAAAATTCAGGAGCTGATACAGCATGGAAATAATCCTATAAAAAAATATATCCTGTAAAACTAATGTATTCATCAAGAAAAATAGTAGGTGCTTATTGTATATTTCTAACAGTAATGTTTGAAATCTCTTAATAAAAAACTACACAAAAATCCTAGCCAAGCTTTAGTTTTCAGTGCGTGATTCCTTAAAACCTCTTGTAAAAAGGGATAATGGGATATATGCAAATGACCCCTTAAGAACATCAGGTGTTTCAGCTATATGGCAGTTCTGAATGCCCATGACTTTTTTTTTTCTTTCTTTTTAAATCTGTTGGACAAATTCAGGCAAATAAAGCCAAACCCCACTAGCTCTGGACATGCATGTTTCAGTCTTCTTATAACCTCTTCAACACAGCATAAGTAGACTGTTTGGCTAACCTTTAGAAATACAGTGTTGTTGTACCTAGCTGATGTCTTGTGGGATGTCATACTTCTGTAACTGAAGCAAGGCCATACATACCTCTCCCCTACCATGACATCCTTCTGTAACTGAAGTAAGGCCATCCATATCTCTCAACTGTACAGACGTTCACAGAATGTCCAGATTTTTGGCTCATACTTTTGACCTGTTCCTCTATAGCAAATCACTGGGATGATATCAGGATTGTAGTCATTAAATAATGACATACAAGAACAGCCATGGTGGTGCAATGGTAGTGTTGTCACCTCACAGCAAGAGGTTCTCCCGTTTGATTCTCAGCTGGAGCGCCTTCTGTGTGAAGTCTGCATGTCCTCCACGCGGTCGAGTGGCGTTCTAAAGACATGCTGAATGGGCGTACCTTCGTTGAAGGTTGGGCGTCGGGCTAGCACCTCGGCACCGTAAAAATCCACTGCCAATCATTAGCGGATCGGAGTTCCGCTGTGGCAACCCCTAACCGGGAAAAGCCAAAAGAAGAAGATTTGAGTTTCAGACTTCAAATCGGTTAGAAAATGCATATTAAAACAAATCCTGTTACTCTACCAACTTTCGAAAATTTATAAGAGCAATATTTAAAATATGTCCCTATTTGTACCCCCATTTTGTCAAGCTTTGTACAGATTTTTTGCATTAAGAGGTTGAGAGGTATGCCATACACATCTCTCCCCTACCACGATATCCTTCTGTAACTGTAGTAAGGCCATACACACCTGTCCCCTACCACAACATCCTTCTGTAACTGAAGTAAGGCCATACATACCTCTCCCCTGCCACATTTAGAGAAGTGAACAAGCTCAGCAAATCCATTTTTTCCCACCCTTGATACCTTCTCTGTCTAGGGACAACCTGATGCCAGATTGTCTGGGTCATACAGTTCCAACCCTCTGCACCACGGAAGTCAAGAACTTTCACATTTACCTGAGGCTGTTTAAAAATAAGGACAAAGACCTGGGTACAGTGGTACACACAGATACCACTAGGAACAGAGTATTACCAAAGAAATTCTTTAAATAACCTAATATCACAACATTCATTTAGCAATAAAGACAGGCCAAGAGATAGGAAATTGAACAGCATGTGCATTTAAGATGAAATATAATAAATACCTCCCCTACTTAAGGCACAAAACTAAGACTCTCTCAGGCAATGCATACTCCTAAGAATATATGTACTACATTTACATTTTCTAAGAACAGCTCCAAAATGATAGGATTTTTTTTTTAACTTATTATGACAAATACATTTCTGTGGCAAAGTTTGAGTAGAAATTTTATTACCAGGATTAAACTTCAGAAATAACAGCAATTATACAGTCTTATTCTCTGTAAGGAAGAGTAAACCTGTCTGGTAGACATCTGCAATAAGCTATATAACATAAGGAAAACAATTGCTGCCCAGGACAAAGGAGCAGCAGGTGCCCAAGTGGAAGCAATCTCTCACTAGCCTGAACAAGCAAATAAGAGCACTAGTGAAATCCTTTAACGCCAACTTATAGTGTAAATTGGCCACATCTACTAGAGATGGTCATAAGGCCTTCTTCACATATGTTTGCAGTCTCAAAGGAAGCAGCCAGATCTGTTCAAAACTGGTGGTCTTGGACACCAGATGCACAAATGCTGAAGACATAACAAACCTACTGGCTGACAGATTCAACGAAAACTTCACCCCTCTGCCCCCCACCCCCCCCAGCAATAAATCGGGACATCCCCTTATCTCTAGGGAACAGGTCATCACTGCCCTCTCAAAGACAAAACATACAGACGCCATGGGACCCAATAACATCCCAGGCTGCATCCTACATGAACTTGCAACACCATTAGGCACCCTATTCAACCAAAGCCCGAGTACTGGCTTTGTCCCAGCTGAGTGGAGGACAGCCACTGTCATCCCTTTACACAAACGTGGAATATCCACCGATATGGGAAATTATAGACTCATCAGCCTAATTAGCCTGATCTGCAAGGCCATGGAATGGATTACCATAGACCTCATTAACAGGGACACTGGCAACCTCCAAATACTCTACTCCACACAGTTTGGCTTTGTCAAGGGGAGGTCATGTCTGTTAAATCTGGTCAACTTCTTTCCAACAGTCACCAAAGCCATGGACGAGGGGAAGATGGTGTACACCACCTACCCTGACATGGCCAAAACCTTTGACACTATTCCCCACTTGGGCATAACAGGCAAACTCTCTCAACTAGGCATCAATCCATATTTTATCAGATGGATAGCAAACTGGTTCACTGATAGAACCCACCTAATCAAAATAGGGGAAGCCACCTCAAGCAGTAGACCCATAACGAGTGGCGTTCCCCAGAGATCCGTCTTGGGGCCTCTGATATTTGGGATGTATTTCTCTGAGGTGCAGGCCAAAACCAGTGGGCTATGGCTGACCAATTCACCCAAACATATGACTGGGGCCGGAAACATGGCCTCAAGTTAAATGCCAAAAAATGCATCATCATTTGGGAGAGTGACATTTCCACATATCACATTAATAACAACGTCCTAAGCACGAAATCAGTCGTGAGGGATTTAGGCACCCAGGTTGATAGCAACCTGACTTTTGGCAACCATGTTGTTTCTGTTGTACAGACAGCTTTCTACATGGCCCACCTCAGAATTATGGGCATCTCATCCAGGGACAAGGAGGTCAGAACATCCCTGTATTCTTCTCTTATAAGGCCAATTATTGAGTACAATGCCCCCTTCAGCATGTACCTCACAAAGCACATGCAGCAGCTGGAGAGACCACAAAGGTTCCTCACCAGGAGAATCCAGGTCCTCAAACATCTACCCTACACAGACAGGTAAAAGCTCTAGCCCTCTACTCAGCTTCTTACAGACTCTTCAGAGGTGACCTCTGTCTGGCATACAAAATCTCAGACCTTACCTTAATGGGACTGCTGCATATCCACAAGTCAAACTCCAATAGAGCAACTTGCACGAGCGACCTCAACCTGGTCTGTGACATCAATAGGACTTGTTTGTGGGACAGATGTGTCCCAGAGACTTCCCCATCTGTAGAAGGGACTCCCTCTCCACATCAGAGTACCTCATTATCCCCTTTCAAGTGCAACTTGTATGGGAAACACAAAATACATCATTGGGACTCCACCTCTGTCCCTACTGGAGAGGGGCTTTGGGTGCTGACTTGTCTAAACATGGGCTAAACTCTTGGCTAGGCTTATAAGGGCCTCAGGGCTAATAGCCTAGTAACTTCCAATGATCCTATGTAAAATGCTGATCCCTTGCAATGCTAACACACTAAATGAGTTTATCCCATGCAGCTTATGATGGACAGCCTGCTCTCACAGGTGGCCAATACTATCACCCCAGGCAGACATGCTGCTAGGGAAACTGGGGCTTGCTAATTCTCCATCAAATGAACACCAACAGTGGCTGATTAGTGTTTGGGGTGGGGACTCAAGAGATATGTAGGTAAGCATTCTTTACATCCAATGATGCCAATTCCTTTGAAGTTCATAGGTTCATAGGTTTATACTAGGCTATCTGCCCGAGGGCATTTACAAGCCTAGCCCATAGTTTTGTGGCTTACGCCACCCCTTTAGTATGGGGAACTATACCCATTATTTTGCTGTGCCTCTGTCGAGCAGTGACACTGAGGTAATCCCTGGGGTATATCTGCGATCTCCCATCCATTGGTCAAGATTTCTCTTGAACAAGGCCAGCGAGGTGCTCTGCCTCACATATACCGGGATTTTGTTCCACAGCATAGGGAGTCTTTGGGTGATGAATCTATCCCTCCAGCACGCCCTATTAATAGCCGTGTCGAGGTTTAAGTCTCCGCCCTTGTGGCTCTGACGGATCTAGATTTTTGAGGTGAAGCATATTCATCAAATCTGGGTTTGACATGGCCTTGTATGTTAGGCATAGGTCACCTCTGAGCAAGCGGTAGGACTGAGTAGAGCTGGAGTTCTTTCAGTCGGGCAGCATAGGACAGATGTTTGAGACCCTTTATCCTTTTGGTGAGGAACTTTTGTGGCCTCTCCAGCTGCTGCAAGTGTCGGGTCAGATACATTCCGAATGGGGCATTGTACTCAATCATTGGTCTGATGAGTGATGAGTATAGGGAGACTATGACCTCCCTTGATCTAGATGAGAATCCCTTCATGATAAGGTGGGCAATGTAGAAGGTCTTCCTAACTACTTTAGCTACATGGGTGTCGAATGACAGACTACTATCCACCTGGGTCCCCAGGTCCCTGATAACTTCTTCTGTGCTCAGTGGATTGCCACCTATTTGGTAGCTAGGGGTAACCTTATTTTTCCCGAAGGGTATGACTATGCATTTTTTGGCATTTAACTTTAGGCCATGGCTCTGGCACCAGTTATCCGTTTCTGTGAGACCCTTCTGAAGGATATCTGTGTCAGATGTGTTTTCTACTATGGCGCCCAGTTTGCAGTCATCTGCAAACTTTGTCAGCCATAACCCTCCTGTGTTTGCTTGTACTTCGGAAAAGTAGATGCCAAACAAGAGTGGGCCCAGGACTGAGCCCTGTGGTACACCACTTGTGACAGTCTGAGTCTGACATGGTGCCAGCAACTCTGACCCTGTGGGTTCTGTCACTCATCCAGTTTGCAACCCATCTTGTGATGTATGGGTTAACATTTAAGCTGATGAGTTTTTCAATGATACCCGAGTGGGGTATTGTATCGAAGGCCTTTGCCAGATCGAGGTAGGCTGTATGGACTGCCTTTCCCTCATCAATGGCTTTGGTGACTGTTTCGAAAAAGTCATCCAAGTTTAGAAGGCATGATCTGCCTTTGACAAAGCCAAACTGGGATGGATCCAAAGTCTGCAAATTCCTTATGTCTTTATTTATGAGGTCCATTATGATCCTCTCCATGGCTTTGCAGATAAGGCTTGTCAAGCTAATGGGCCGGTAATTTCCAGGGTCGGTGGAGGCACCGCCTTTGTGAAGTGGGACCACAGTTGCAGTGCGCCACTCCCTGGGTACGTATCCAGAGGTAAGACTATGATTAAACAGCTGTTCTAGCTGTGGGTTTAATTCCTCGTTGAGTTCGTGGAGCACACAGCCAGGGACACCATCAGGTCCCATGGATGCTGTGTTTTTTGCTTTGGAGAGAGCAGTTCTCACTTAAGCGTTGGAGATGTTTGGGGGGCTGCAATCGCTTGGTATAGATATCTCTCCTTTTGGGGGGGGGGGGAGAAGTTTACACTGAACCTGTCAGCCAGTATGTTGGCAATGTCTGTAGGATCAGTAATCTTCACATCATTTTGAACTAGTTCTGAGCATATCTGGGAGTTTCCTCCCAGGTTTCTAACACAGCTAAAGAAGGCCTTATGATTGTCTTTTGAGTCTTTAGCTATTTTTCTCTCAAAATTTGCTTTGGATGATTTTATGAGAGCTCTTAGTTTTTTACTTATAGTGATCAAGGGTGTCTTACCTTTTAAGGATTTTGCTCTATCTTGTAGTAGCTTCCTCCTTTTGTTGTAGAGTTTGTTTATGGCTGGGGTCCACCAGACTGGACGCTTGCCTTTGGTACAAAGAGTCTTTGTTTTGCTTGGGATTGCCTTATCCATGCAGTCCTGCAGGTGCTGGTAGAAGGCATTTGTAAGTGATTCAGCGGCTTGTGTACTGTTTTCCGCCGGCTCGGGGCCTTAAAGGAGACCACACTAGTCTTTAGAAGTGTGAAGTCGGCTTTCGAGAAGTTCTTTACTGTGGTCTTTTTATTTCAGGTGGGGTGGGTTGAGGACCTCCAGCGAGATTAGTTTGTGATCTGATCTCACCAGTGAGGGGTATACTTCCGGTGTTGAACATTGTGCTCCCATGTTCGTGATGATGAGATCAAGTATGTTTTCTCCTCTTGTGGGATGGTGACTAGTTGTTCCATGGCATTTGAGTTTATGAATTCCAGGAACTTTTGGGCTAGGGTGTTTGGGCTTGAGTAGTGTTCCCAGTCTATATTAGGGTAATTGAAGTCACCTAGTATGATGGTGTTTGGTGATACATTTATCCCCTCTAGTGTTTTCAGGAAGGCCATGTGAGGTTCCTGAGTTTGTGAGGGTGGCCTGTAACATGCTACAATTTGCAGAGCAGTCTTGCCTATGGTTAATTGCACCTGGATGGTCTCCGATGCATCGTGCGTTGCCACCAGTCTTGAGGTATGGGTGTCCTTGATGAATATGGATACCCCCCTTCCTTTCTTGGTATTGTCCGGATTTTGGGGCCGGAACGCATGATATGAGGTAAAACCTGATAGTGCTGGGGTGCTCTCAGGAGCCTTGAACCAGGTTTCTGTCACAGCACAGACATCGATGTTCTCCATACTGAGAAGGGCCTCGAGTGCGTGCATTTTGAGATTTAGACTTCTGGCATTGAGCAGCATTACCCTTAGATTTTTTCCTTTTTTGTGTTCTAGGGTGGTAGGTTTAGAATTTGAGCCTTGCCTAAAAAGGCACTATGGGGTGGCAAGAGCCTTTGCCAATATCCGAATCCCAGGGTGACAGGTGCAAGCCGTCCCTTGCGAAGCAGCGTGGCTTGTCCAGCATGTCATCCCAGGCAGACAGACATTGGATCCCCTTTGAATGACACCAGAGTTTAAGCCAATTGTTAAAGCTGATCATCTTATCTCTGTATTGTGGCATCATTCTTGGTGAAGGTAGGATACTGCTCAAGTTCAGGGTCATACCTGCCTGGGCTACATAATCAGAGAGCTCCTCAATGTCTCTTTTCATGTAGTCCAAGGAGGTACGTCTCAGGTCGTTTACACCAGCGTGGACAATGACTGAGTCGTATTTGTACCTGCTGTTGAGAGACCTGAGTGCTTGCGTTATGTGGCGGATTCTAGCGCCCGACAGGCAGCTTACTGTGACCTTCTCCTTACTCAGTCTGGTGAGCGGAACGTATGTGTGTCTGACTATGGACCAATGACTAGTGTGTCTGGCATTGTGTTTGGCCTTAAGGGCTGTGACTGTTTGACACTCTGACTGTGAGGTCTATGTGTTGCAGGTGTTGTGTTCTGAGGTGGTGGTTGTTTGGGTGTCTGCTTTGGTGGCCTCTGCTGTTTTGGTAGATTTTTGATCAGAGCCTCCGAGTATGTCTTTGTGTGTTTATGTGTATGATTTGAGGTTGTGATGGTACTATGTGAGACTGGGTCTATAGTGTGTGTGGTAACCTTCTCCTCCTGACTGGTCTTGCCAGTCCTATGTTGAGAGAGCTCAGCCTCCAGTTTGGCCGTATAGTTGCATCTCTCGCATGTATTTGTGTTTTGTGGGAGGAGGAGAGGGTTGTCTGTGTACATGAGGCAATTGTAACATTGCCTCAATATTCCCAGGTTCACCAGCTGAGCAGGAGAGGACACTAGCAACTGATCCCTCGACATGCTAGAAGGACTAGACAAAAAAAACTTTAAAAGAGATTACGGGGGACGTGGGTGACCGAGAAATGGGGGGTTGCCTTTTTGGGGTGCTATCTATAAGAGTGCCGTATCAAGGTAATAAGCACTGTAGGAGCAAGTGCTAGGTTTAACAGATAGAGAATAGTCTACTTGGAGTCAAGTAGAGATGATCTTTTTAGTTATAGGATACGCTGATTAGATCAGTAGTATAGTTCGAGGAAGGTAGTTTTAAGGGAAAATTTGAAGAGTGGACTTTAGGTAGCGAATAGTTTAAACCTGCTTAACTGGGCGCTGCCCTAGTGTGCAA
This sequence comes from Protopterus annectens, assembly GCF_019279795.1. NCBI lineage: Eukaryota > Metazoa > Chordata > Ceratodontiformes > Protopteridae > Protopterus > Protopterus annectens. Next base: position 143,616,429 of record NC_056745.1, on the reverse strand, counting down.
CAGTGGCAGCTCCGCGCTAAATCGCTAACGCGCCAAAGCGTGCTTTATAGCAGGGGGCTGGAAAAGACAGGAAATGACCCAAAATGGCCAATAAACTACAAGTTACTGCCTTAAACCACTCCTCTGAGGACAAACAGGCAGCTCAGTACTCCCTACTCCCACTAGTGAGTAAAGAAACTACCCCTTGACCAAACAAGGAAAATGGAGAAACACAGGAACCAAGACAAAGCCCAGGGATCAGCAAATCTGATCACTGGAACAAACTATTAGGAAAGTATGGAAAACAAGAGTAATTTTTTTGTTTTTTTCAAGTTTTTTTTTTCAGATAGGCAGAAAATACAATAAATGCTGTGTTTTTCGACTAATTGCTATCAAAAGTAATGTGCTATCTCTATTGCTGTTTGCCACGGAATTATTTCAGTTGCTGGAACCTGCATAGATTTTAGCTATCCTGGAGCACAACCTTTCTTGCAGAGGAGTGTGTTATTTACTGATTATTAGTAGAATTACAAAAAGGAATTAGCATTTTCTAGGTTAGCCTTGAATGGTAACACTGTTTTAATGCACCTGACTGGCCACTTACAGATTAGCACTTTAACGGAAGAGTAACTTCTTTCTTTTGAGGAAGTAACTGTACAGTGATGTTCTCTTTCTTCTCATTACTGTAAAGACATGAAGACTCTTGTCCCAATAAATCTATTAACTGCATCATCGTTGCCTTTGTTTCATTTATAAACTTAGCACTATTTAATGTTTACCGGTAACATTAAGGAACTGTGTTTCTGTTACCAAGCTCTCAAAGAACTACTGTCATGCAGAGTTCACACACATGCCTGAATCATCTTAAGGGGGAGATCTGCAGCAATAAGTCATAACAATGGAGAGAGTCCACAAACAGTGCAGAAGTGCACAGAGGTAGACAGCTGCAGCACCCCTGCAATGCAGCTACGTTGAAACCAGTCCACACTTTAGACCGAGTCTCCACTTAGCGATGCTTGAAAAGTACTATGATACTGCTGCCTCTAACACTTTGTCTGGAAACATTTCTAATGTGTACTGCAGAGGTAAAAGGGGTCCCGGTGGAATGGAAGACAAAACTGTTATTTCATACAAGCAAAGGCAGTACTGTAATAAACTATTACGACGGATCTCTTACTACTGCACAAAATCCTACCTAACGGAAACCAAAACAACTGACACACTTTAGCGAAAGTGCTTTTCACCGAAAAAGCACTTCGCTAAACTGTGCAAAAAAACCCTAACAAAATTAAAAAAAACTATATCATTCACGTTTACAAAGGGGGGCAAGCCCCCCTGTACTCCCCATGTGGGGAGCTGCACACCCTACTTTTATATTCTCACTCCGAGATCGCGCTACAGTTGGGAAAAGGGAATATTCTCTTATCCCCACTGTACTACAGTCTCAGCAACAGCCATTCCCCCACGTTTTTCTTTCGTTTTTTTTAGCACACTTTCACAAAAGTGCTTTTTTGGTGAAAAGCACTTTCGCAAAGTGTGCTTGGCCGTTTCACATTTGGTGAAATGGCCGTTCAATGAATAGTACGGATCCCATTACGACAAGGTCCATTTACTAACAGAAGGCTAGTTTGCACTTTAAAAATTAACCGAAGACATGGACAAACTTCCAGAGACAAAGACCAAAAAGTTGGTCAGATAGCCAGACAGAAATGTGTATTTCTAGTACGGCATTTTCAGCTGCCAGTAGACATACAGCATGATATTCCCCTTGCATTCTGGTAATTTGGGTAGAATACAGGTAAATGAACTGACCGATTAAAAGAAACTGCTGAAACCACAGTAAGCATAACTGTAAAAGTAGTCTTTTAAGGAAACCACTGCATTATGAAGTACTATGTACAGAAGTGGACATGTTAAATGTTTAAAGTTTTGAAATTCTCCTTCCAGAAATGATGGCCATTAAAAAGTCTCTCTCATGAAAACTACTTCGTAAAGCAGGAAGGCCATTTCAGTTTTCTAACATGAACTTTAAATCACAAGGCAGAAATACTGCTCTTCTTGGAAGGCACAAGTGCAGGCTTCCTTTCAAGATTTGAGGCTAAGAAGGCTGAGAGAACTGGTATACATTCTTGTAGAATACGCTGAACTTCCTCTGAATAATGGCCTTGAGTAATTCACAGCTTAAGAACAGGATAATTTAGGATCCAAGTCTAATTTTTGCAGCCAGAATGATAATCTTCAACTTTTGAGGGTGCAATTTTCTTGTAACAAGTGTCTTAGCTTCACTGAAGATCTATCTGCAGGACTTCTGAATAAAAATCACAGCTGCCTGGAAATAGAATCATGACATCCTCCATGCTGAAACACTTTAGTGATTTCAGGCTATGATGCAACACTTTCTACTCACACGGACATTAAAAAGATTGTGCAGTGAGAAGTTGAACGTGCTTATATATGCTTAGCTGCAGAGATGCTACAACTAAGGCCAGCTTGGCCAAACTGGGGTTACCAGAATGAATTTGGATTCATTTTTCTTAACTTTCAAAAGCACTTTCTGAGTTAAAGGCAATGAGGAAAGTCCTTCCTTATTTTTTGTGCCCATGAGAAAATGGCATACAATTTCCACGGCTTTAGATAACGATGAAAACCGAACATCTGGATCTCAGCAATGAGATGAACAGCAGACAGATGTGAAGCATGCTCCAGGTAGAGGCTGTCCACTGAAAATGGACAGTTCAGCTTCCATTCAAGATCTTCGCTACAAAAGTCTGCTGAGAATGTCCACTAGTATATTCTGCTGTCCTGGAAGCCAAACTGGCCACTGCCACATCCATACTGCTCTCTATACACTGGTCTGATTCGCTGCATGCTTGTTTGTAATACATCATACACTACTGTGTCATCTACACTGGTCTGAAGGCGGCCTGACAGGAGTTGGCCTTAAAATGCCACCAGTATTGCATAAACGCCTTAACTTCCTTTAAAATGATGCAGTTTTATTTCTGGGGGTATTGATAATTTCCATGCACAGTCTAAACGGTCTCTTGTAAATGCTTTTTGTAGACTTGGAAGAAGGATGGCACTAATAGATGTTAAGGATCTGCCTACCACAGTACATCCTTCTTTAGAGAAAGATCTGGAATAGAAGCATTACGATAGCCTGATGACGGTTATCAGGCTAACTGAAAACTGAATCAGTATATTTTAATAAAACACATCTTTAATGTACAGCTTTACTTCAGGAACCACTGGGGTACAGGAAAACTGTTGTACAGGTAAAAAAGATATTGATACAAATATGTTCTGAATCCTGTCCTGCAGAAAAAGACTTTCATTTGAGATGGATCCTGAACTGCTTCCAAAAGCTGACACCATCTGATGCAAGGATAAGTATAATTTGTTTTCATTTGTACCAAAGTTATCAAATACCTCACTACCAGCCAAAAATGACAAAGCACAGCTTCTTGAATTTCATTATAGCTCAGTTGTCCAGATATATATTTGTCTTATTAAAGGTGCAGATACTGCAGAAACATTACAAAATAACTCTTGAGGCTACAGGCAGACCACATGAAAAAATAAATGAGTTCAGGCTCTTCTGCACCTCCAATACATTCATATTTGTGTATTTACTGAGACATGGTTTCAGTGTAATGACAACACTCTATACCAATATTTAGTGCACATCATGAATTAAGATCCTTGGGGAACTGTGGGGGAATATCTGCATTTGTTAGAAACACCATTTCCTCACATTAAATTATCCATGACCCTAATCTGGAGCTCCTGGAGATCTAAATTACCATTGACAAATCCAAATATTACTTCATTGCTAGCTACAGATCCTCATCAATGTCCCCAAAGCTACAGAAATCACCCTGACATCACTGAGGCATTAACTATCAAACCAAACACCTTCTGGATAATTGCAGTCACCTAGCAAATCACTGACTCTCGGACTTAACACATCTAAAAATAGTCATGCTTAAGTGTTTCCTTGACTTTATTACCAATGTGCTGCAGCAAATTGTAAAACTGGCCACTCTAGGCTTCAACACCCTTGACCTTGTCTTGACAAACCTAACATATGCCTGTACCCCAACCCTGTCTCCTCTTCCCTGGTTAATTCAGACCCTAGCTGTACTCCCTCGTCAATAAATGGGAACATCTTCAGGGACTTCTCTAGGGCAAACCTACTACAGCTTACACAAGCAAAATTCCCAACAATCCCTTGCAAATAGACCCAAGTGAAAGGGCTGTCACATTCTCCTCCAACTTTTATCAGCACCTAAACAACTGACAGAAAGTTTAATACCTACTCTCCCTAAATACAATGGTAAATTCAGCAATACACCTCCCCGATGGAACTCCAGTATAAAGAAAAACTGTACAACAAATGAAGGAAAATGATGAAAAGTTACATGAAATTCCCACTCCCTACATCAACGCCACACTGAAACATGCCAGCAAGGAACTTGGGCACTATTAAAAAATGTAAAGCAGAATACAAACTTGAGGTTATCGCAGATACCAAAGAAAACTACATGTCGTTATTCAGCTATGTCAGAAAATTAAGGAATGTCCAACTATGCACTGGGCTCATCCATAATATCACATGCTCTGTTCACAAGGATACTGGCAAAATATTAGCAGACAAATGTAATGCTAACTTTTCGCATCTACCACACTGTTGGCACCACAATTCCAGAGTATTCAGGTCCCCTTGAAATGACCTTGCAACTTGTCCAAGAATCCCAGTCAAAGGCTAAAACTACTTGCATGGGACAAGACGACATAGCAGAAAGCTCAGCCTGTCTACAGGGCTTGTACTTATCTGATGCCTTAACAGCAGCCAATGATAGTCCCATACAGAAGGGTGCCCCCTCTACAAATCCTGGTAATTACAGGCATGTCAGTCTCACTAGCCTTATATATACAAAGTCATGCAAAGTATCACAGCATAACTCATTTATGCAGGCATATGCAACTTAACTAGACCCCGCTCAGTTTGGTTTTGAAAATGGCAGGTCCTGCCTCCTGAACCTAATAAGCTTCTTTGAAAAGATTATACAGTCTGTGCACAGTAATCACTCTGCATACAGCTAATCTTGAACTGGCTACGGCTTTTGATACTAATCCCCATGCTGGAATTATTAAAAAATTGGAAAATTCAATGTTAACGCTACACCATCTACTGGATTACAAAACTGGCTATCGACCAGGTCCCAGGTTGTGAAAGCTGCTGATACACACTGAATGTAAAATTGTAACAAGAGGGGTGCCAATGGGATGCTTGTTAGGCCCACTCCAGCTTAGCATTTTTTTAAAAACACAGAATACAATATCCCAAAAGTGTGATCGACAAAGTTTACTGATGACTAGAAGCTGGGTACTATTACAAACTCATCTACTAATACTAAACAGCTCCAGCAAGGATTGGAATGTGCACATAACTGGTGTACTGAACATGTTATAAAGCTGAATGTAAAAAAGTACATAGCAGCAGCATTTGGTAAAAAAAGCTGCTCCCACCTTATATGTTATAAATGGTACTCCTCTTAAAACAAAGACCATCTCAGAGACAACTTGGTAATTGTGTGAACTATGTCACATTTGATCATCATGTTTTTAACACATTCATTCTGGCCCAGTTAAATACAGAGGGAATATCTTGAAGAGACATTGTTATCCTATGCCTGTATTCTTCCCTTATCTAGATACTAATGTGGAAATTCTTATCTCCAAGCTCCAGCTCAATACTACTAAATCTATATACATAATATGCTCCTACCTACCCCCAGGCAATAACATCAGCATCTTAGAAAGTATCCTCTGCTGGCTTTCAACATCCTTCCCTCAAGAAACCATTGCACTCGGTGATTTTAATATAGAATGGAACACCTGTACCACTCAAGAACCCGCAAGCCATATAAACCTCTATGGCTTCTCCCAAACTATTACCACCCCCACCAGAATCCATAAACCCAGCTGCAGAGAAAGTATATTAGACTGGATCTTAATTAACAGCCACCCTCTCTCTTACAAGTAGGTATCCTTCCTGATGATATTAGTGACCATTCACTAACCTATTTATCTAGACAAAAATCCTTTATCCCAAACCAAACTACCTTTAAAATCACCCGCAACAAAAAAAATGTTGATCCAGCCAACTTTCAAGCAGAACTTCAAGCCTGTGACTGGTCAACCTTAAGGCACCAGCCAGTTGATGAAGCAGTGTCCCACTTTAACTCCAAATTCCTACAAATTCTTGAATTCCATGCCCCCTCATGCTCTATAAGAACTAGATGCAAAGCAGCCCCATGGCTTACTAAAGAAACCAGACAACAAATCCTACAAAGAAATAAAATATGGTCCAAATGGAGAAACACTAAAGACCCAATTGATCAGCAATACTTTAGACAACTAAGAAATGCCGCCAAAAAATCAATACTTCAGGATAAAAAAAATATTTCTTTAAACTCCAAAAAAAAAAATCACCATAATCAACCCCAAAGCTTCTGGTCAGGCATAAATAAACTTTTACATCCTGGCCACTCCAAAACACCTACCCCATCTGGTCTCTCCCTAAACTCCCCAAACCTGATTGCTGATGCTTTCAATACCTTTTTTACTGAAACTGTCCAATCTCTAGCCAACACCTTACCACCTGTTAACCCTACCCTCTCATCCTCCCCAACTACCTTTCCACCTACCTTTCACTTAAAACCTATTCCTACAGCCCTCATCTATACTCTACTTCATAAACTTAAACCCTGTACTCAGCTGATCTCCTACCACCTGAATACCTTCAAACTGCTGCAAAAGTTCTTGCCTATCCCATTTCTATTCTAATCAATAGAACCATAACTGAAGGCTCCAATCCTTCACTCTGGAAAATCTCTCACATAATCCCACTTCACAAGGGTGGGAACTCAACTGAACTCTCTAACTTTCGGCCTATAGCCCTGCTATCACCACTAGCCAAAATCATGGAAAAATGTATCCATCAACAATTTCTTGACCACATTCTCCAATATAACCTTCTAGCTGACTGTCACCATGGTTTTAGACCATTCCACAGTACCACCACTGCTTTCCTATCCTTTACAGGCTGCATTAATAAACATCGAAACAATAACATGCTCTCCTCTGCTCTGTTCATTGACCGCTCAAAAGCTTTTGATATGGTTAACCATCAAATACTTCACAGCATACTCAACTCATTCTCACTTGACACACAGGCATTACAATGGTTCAAGTCCTACTTGCACAATAGACAGCAGACTGTCCTTTGGGATAATAACCTATCCAAACATCTCCCCATTACCTTTGGTGTCCCTCAAGGCTCTATCCTGGGACCTCTACTCTTCTCCATATTTATTAATGACCTTTCTACTAATTTACCTCTACCTACCAGCATACAATATGCAGATGATTCCACTTTGATTTGTAAAGCATCCACTTCATCTGAACTCCAGCCCATCACCCAAACAGTATTTAACCAAGTAGAAAACTGGTTCCAACAATGTCGCCTCCTCCTTAATGCTTAAAAAAAAAAAAAAAAAACTATTACTATTTTCTCCAACTATTAAATCCACCCCAATAGATTTCTCTATTACATCCATCGATGGTACAATCATAGCTCCTGACCCAACTACAAAACTCTTTGGTGTACTGATTGACCACAACCTCAACTTTGACTCGCATATTAATGCCACTACTAAAGCTGTAAACAGAAAACTTGGATCCTTGTATAGGATAAAACCTTTTCTCACCCCAGAAGCCAGATCTACTATTGCCCAGACCCATCTGATCTCCACCCTCTTCTATGCTTCACCAATTTATACTAATCTTTCCAAAAGCAACCTAAACAAATTGACCACTTCTTATAACAATATTGCCAGGTTTGCTACTGGGTCCCCATTTAGAATGCATCACTGTCTAAATCTCAAACTTTTAGGATGGCTAAAACTAAATAACCAGCTAGAATTTAAACAACTCTCCATTACCCATAAGATTCTGTACCAGCCTAGTAATACTCCTATTATCAGTAGCCTCATCTCCCCCTACACAAACCTTACTACCCTTCGCTCAGCAAATAAACTACTGGTTACCATCCAGAAATCCCACAACAAGGCAGGTGATTCTCTTTTCTCTAATTCAGTGGAGAATATTTGGAACAAGCTTCCCATTAAACTTACATCTCTGTCATCATTACCACTCTTTAAAAAGCAACTAAAAATTCAACTAAAAACACAATGGCTATGTCCTTGTACTAACCCTGACTAACACCCCCCCCAGTATAACATTATTCTATAACTCTCCTCCAATAACCCACTTTGCAGAATTAGTAAATACATCCCTCACTCCCTTCTTAGTATCTTATTTCCAAGGAACTATCACTGAGTATGCTCTTTACAACATTCTTTCTTCAGTGAGCTCATGTCTTCCACCTTGTATATAGACCAACTATTTCTTTCACAATGACTGTAATTACTTCTTCATGTACATATATTTAATAATTTTCTTATTTCTCAGTGTTATACATTTTTTATAACCTATATACATCATTATAAAGGTGATTCCTACCCAATATACTTATGGCGAATATCAATCTCTTTGCCTTGGTAATAATACTGCATTTTGCCTTGTTAAACTCAGTATTCACAGTCTGTATATTTTTAGTTCTGTATAACTCAAGTTGTTGAAGAAAATCTTGAAGTATATGTATTTTAGATATTCTTTGGACTTTTGCTCTGTCTTGATTTATTTAGTTTAAAGTGGAGCTTGTCTCCCCAGGCCTCTACTGAAAATGGACATGTATCCAGTTAGACTAGCCCGGTCAACAAATGTAAAATAAAAATAAAATAAAATAAATAAATGATTGAACATAATGCCCCCCTTTGCTATGTACAAATCCAAACAATCTCCCTCAGCTGGAAAGGCATCAACATTTTGAGCCAACACAATTAAAGATTCTAAATACTTATCTTGAAAAATTAGCATGACTCTCCCTATACTCAAGCAGCTTACTGGCTGCTCTAAGCTGACCAGTCTCACTTTTTGAGCCATGAAATACCCTGTTCTATCCGACCTCTTACTTCTCTGCAAAACCAGTGTCTCTACAAACAGCTGTACGAGAGACCTAAATCTATACCAAACATAAATGAGACTTGCTATGATGGCTAGGTTGCAGAGACTTGTTATGATGGCTAGGTTGCCAAGACAGCATATTCCCAGCCTATGGAATAAGCTGCCCCCACAGGTCAAACAAAGTAATACACTTTGGTTACCTTTAATGCTAATCTTGATAACTGGATAGGTGGGCACATATTTACATCAGGCTTATCATAAAAATACCTGCTCATTTTGGGAGCTAATAAGCACTGAGTATTTGAAAAGGTTGGCAAGAATTATAAAGTCTGTCTTCCTAAAGGTATATATGGCTAGGCCTCTTATGCCCCCATTATCGCTTGCCTAGGTATTTTCTCTGGGGAAGGCTTACTGGAATGTGGATACAGGTACTGTCCATATCCAAAGTTGCAAAAAAAGTACAGCTGTAAGAGTACACCCACCATAAAAGATGTCCGAGTAGAAAGTTCACCAATGCAGTATACCGCTATCTGTAGAATTCATTACAACTCAATACCTTATGCCCTTCCAGTCCGATTTCCACAGCTGCATGTACCTAGAATGGAGGTGGATTCCTCCCTCTGAGTAGGACATCATCACAGTGCACATCTAAAACACGGAGCAGCTCAAATCAACAGTGATATCATCTAGTGAAATAAATTTACCCAGTTTGCAACTTCACCACACAGGATTACTCAGAGCTCATTCACATTTCTATAACAGAGAAGTCCAAAAAGTTATTCTTCCAATATAAATCTTTGTGGGTTATCTTCAGCTAATGGGGCAGAATGAAGCTTCCTCCATCCTAACTTGTTGAATTATGTACAGATTGATATCAGTTTATTGCCTTTATGAACCTAGAATTATATCTGAGAAGGAAAGTCTAAAAGAAATAGCACCATTGCAAAGTCCTGCAGGATACCACTGGTAAACCCCACTGGGACAGACACGTTACCTCATCCCACCTGACTTGTACCCATTGCTTAAAAACTTTCATCCACTAAATTAGACTGCCATTTAGTGACAGATTGACATTCAATGCTTTCAATCTGTCAGTTATCTCCTTATGTTGAATAATCCTGAATGCCTTATCATCGTAGGTCGAAATAAGCGATATGCTGTCTGCTAGTCCTTTACCAAAGTGCTGCTGTTACCACTTTAAACAGTTCCAAAAGATTAAAAAAGCATGATCTTACCTCAAAAAGCACAACTACTGTTACACATCTAGCAGAAACTGATCCCCTGTGTCATTCTGACCAAGTCATACCTGCTCTTTTTGTTGATCATGGCCATTACCCCCCTGTTTATTTTGCTCTGCTTGCCTTTCTCTTTCTTGGGGAAATGTGGACAGCTCCTAGTGGGGTAGTTTTGGTCATATTTTGAAACGGGAATGAAAAGGCTTCCAGACCTGTTGCATGGTCTTCCATTTTTACTTGTGCTTCTTTAAAATGTTTTTTTAGCTTGTGATTCAAACTGGAGGTTCTTATCTAGGAAGCCAGACTTCACATGATCTTTCAGGAGCCTTGTTCCTCAGCCAGGTAGGTCTACAAAAAGCATGGATCCTGCAGCTGCTGCCTTGCATGATGCATCTAATTTATCACAGCCACAGCACCTGGAATTCTTGGCCACCTGAGCAGAGTGCACATGTTAAACATTTCCTGTCATAGGTTCTCATCATCAGTTCCTTATGCCTTCAACTTACTTGTTAGGGAGAGACTCACAAAACTTAGACAGTTTAAAGCTCTTAAAGCCAGGATAGCAAATGCATGTACCTTTTTCCCAAAGCAGTTGAGAATTCGACGCTTCCTGTCAATGATGTGAGGGTTCTCGATGGTACTGAAGAGGACCCATTGCTGGTATCCAGCTACACATCAGCTGATTCAGCCAGAGGGCACTTTTACAAGAGCTTATGTGAATTCCAGACCCTATGAAAACAGTCAGGCTTCCTATATGCAAAGGGGGAGGAAATCAAACTTCACTGATGCCTAAACGCATCCTTCAGGACTCCCAGGGACTGAAACAATAACAGAGGGTCAGGGAGGCCCACGAAAGTCCTATACCTCAAATAGGCCTGCAAGTACTCTCTTGTATCCCAAAGGAAGACTTCCTTCATCCTGTGAAAGATGTTCTAAAAGGGAGAGTCCCCTGGTAAGGAGACACAGGAGAGCATGTCCTCCCCATTAGATTCACAAGAATGGCATTTGGCACACACCCAAAATTCTGAGACAGATGGTCTGGCATATATCATAATCCTCCACTTTAAGTTCTAGCTTTTTATTCTTGGAAGACACCTCTGATTTCCCAGTCTAGGCTACGTGGATTTCAAAAAGCACATGAAATATTAGGCCAACTGGAAAATGCATTTAGATGAAGCCTGGGATGTGGGCTGGGTTAAGTCAAGCTAGTGGGTACAGTTTGTGATCTGCTTTATGACTATTTTGACAAGGGTAATCCACCTTAGAGGTCTTGAAATATCAAGCAGGTGCCAATACCTCAATGTGGTCATTAGGAATCTCCTCTTGAGTGAACAGTGAAGAAATACTGCCCTCCTATTTGCTGATGACAATGTGGGTGTCAGCTGCAGGGATCCTCAGAGAAGCCTCCAAGCTAACTGATGGTATGGTGATTTTGGTCCAGAAGGGCATGCAAAATCTGTTGAGTTTGGGCAGCTTCCAGAGGGGTAATAACAGAAGCCTTGTGCAAAACCACTTGGGAAGCCTTCAGACATGGACTGTCACAGACTTCCCAAATCTCCTTTGTTGCTTCGTTGAGTGCTTACTTTTCAATAGGAGTCTACAGGAGGTCTTGGCTGATGACATGACAATAGAAACAGGCTTACTAGTAAATTTTCACAAGTATTCCTGGAGAGATTTTATCCTTTGATAGATCACGCCCAGGGTGAATCTGGCACAATGTGGACAACTGCCCAAGCCTAGATAAAAAAACATACACATGGAAATCTTTGTGTGGAATTTGCATATCATATTTGAATTATTCACTTTCTGTTTCTTTACTAGGAAGCTTATTCTCACTGTCAGATATCAAGTGAGACATTTATAAAAATAAGCAAAACAAAAAATGAAAATTCCTCTCTGTAGGACTTATCAGATGGTGGTGTAAACCTTAGTTCTAGATGACTGTCACTGTTGAAGTGACACCCTGACCCCATATTCAAAAATGGGAAAAGGGATTGAGGATGAATGGATTGGAGGCCCTCTTATATCACGACCAATCATGTATGTTCCAAACCTAGCTATGAGAAAGCTGCCAAGATCTATATTAGTATCTGTCTGCCTGGGGCGACATGGTCGACAGACCACGATGCTTTGCCAGACATGGCCTGCACCTGTCACCTCTGGTATTCCGGATACTGGCAAAGGCTCTTGCCACCCCTATAGTGCCTTTTTTAGGCAGGGTTCAAATGACAAATTCACCACCATAACAGGAACAGGCAAGCAAAAACTGAGGACAATGCTACTAGTCTAAATCTCAAAATGCACTCACTCGAGGCACTCCTTAAAATGGAGAACATCGATGTCTGTGCAGTGACCGAGACCTGGTTCAAGGCTCCAGAGAGTACCCCTGCATTACTAGGCTATAACTCATACCACACGTTTCAGCCATCTAACCTGGGCCAGAACACCAAAGGCAGAGGTGTGTCCATATTCATTAAGGATATCCACACCTCCAGGCTAGTTGCTCAGCATAATACAGCCGACGTTATCAAAGTGCAACTAACTCTGGGCAAAACTGCAATCCAAATTGTAGCTTGCTACAGATCCCCCACCATGCCCCAGGATTCCCACTCCTTTTCTTGATATACTGTAAAATATTAGGGTTAAAGCAAACACCTTAATATTGGGCGATTTCAACTACCCCACCATTAACTTGGAAAACTACTCATGTACAAACTCCTTCACTCAGCGCTTTCTGGAATTCATAAATTCCAATGCCCTGGATCTACTTATCCACACCCACACCAGGGGCAACAATATCCTAGACCTAGTCATTACCAACATAAGTGACCGGTGTTCCACACCTGAAGACAACTCCTTGTTGGTCAGATCCGACCATAAGCTAATCACGCTAGATATCTACATCCCGCCCCCACCATCCATTAAGGAAACCATGGTAAAAGAATTTCTCCAAAGCCAACTTCATGCTTAAGACAGAAGTGGTGGACTTCATGACACCCATGCAGATGGACAATAGTTACACCTGCTGAATCCTACACAAATGCATTCTATAAGCACTTGCATGAGTGCATGGATCGTGCTATCCCAAACAGAACCAGGACGCTATCCTCCAAAAAAAGGAAGCCAATCTGGTGGTCCCATGCCATAAACTCTACAACAGATGGAAGAAATTGTTGCAAAAGACAGTAAAATCCCATAAGTGGAGGAGCTCCCCTGGTCAACCTCAGCAAGAAGCTGAGATCCCTTATAAGATCCTCCAAAGCTAGCTATGAAAACAAAATTGCCACTGATTCTAAGGACAGCCACAACGCATTCTATAGCTATGTCAAGAATCTCAATGGCAACACCCAGATCTGCTCCGAGTTACAGCACAATGGCACAAAAATTACAGAACCAACTGATATTGCCAAAATCCTGGCAGATAGGTTCAGTGCTAACTTTACCCCCCTCTCACCCCCTAAAGGGCCCATATCTATACAGGAAGAATGCAGAGTCCCTGCAATCACAACTTCACAGGTAAAAGCAGCACTCTCTAAAGCCAAAAACACAGCATCCATGGGACCGGACAACATCCCAGGCTGCGTTTTACACGAACTTCAGAACAAACTGGCTCCCCACCTAAGCACCATGTTCAATCATAGCCTCATGTCAGGCTTTGTGCCCACTGAATGGGCGCACACAGCAACAGTTGTCCCACTCCACAAAGGGGGAGCCACCACTGATCCTGGGAACTATCACCCTATTAGCCTGACAAGCCTCATCTGCAAGGTCATGGAATGTATCATCATGGAATTCATAAACAAAGACATTGGTAACCTCCACACTCTGGACCCCACCCAGTTCGGGTTTGTGAAAGGCAGATCTTGCCTCCTGAACCTGGTCGACTTCTTTGAGGCAGTCACCAAAGCCGTAGACAAGGGTAAGGTGGTTCACACAGCCTATCTTGACCTCGCCAAGGCTTTTGACACCATCCCCCATTCTGGAATTATAGCTAAACTCACTAAACTAGGTATAAATCCCTATGTCACAAGATGGGTTGCCAACTGGCTCACTGACAGAACCCCACACTGTAAAGGTTGCAGACTCCAAATCTGACTTCAAACCAGTGACAAGTGGAGTACCAGAGGGTTCAGTCTTGGGACCTTCTCCTGTTTGGTATCTACTTCTCTGAAGTACAGACTAACACAGAAGGCCTCTGGCTAACAAAGTTCGCAGATGACTGCAAACTAGGAGCTATAGTCAAGTCCCCAAATAATGTGGACATCCTACAGAAGGGCCTCACTGAGACAGACGCCTGGTGTCAGAGCCATGGCCTTAAGCTCAACGCCAAAAAGTGCATTGTTATCCGCTTTGGTAAAAACTCTGTACCCATGAACTACCACATAGGCGGCAGTTAACACCGAATGGGACCTAGGTGGACAGCAGTCTCTCCTTTGATAATCACATTGCTACAGTAGTCAGGAAATCCTTCTACATAGCACACCTCATCACAAAAGGGTTCTCATCCCGGAAAAAAGAGGTCATTGTTCCCCTCTACTCGACACTCATTAGACCCATTAGACCCATTATAGAGTACAACGCCCCTTTTGATATGTACCTCACAAGACATCTGCAGCAGCTGGAAAGGCCACATAAGTACCTCACAAAGAGAATTACTGGCCTCAAACTGATGACCTACACTGATAGTCTCAAAAAACTCCAGCTTTACTCTGTAGCATATCGCCTCCAAAGAGTGATCTTTGCCTAACATATAAAGCTATGTCAAACTCAGAGCTGTTGGACATGCTACACCTAAAGAAATCCCAATCCCTCCGAGCTACACGCTCTAGGGACCTAAACCTTGTTACCACAATAAACAGGACTTGCTGGAGGGATAGATTCCTGTCCCAGAGACTTCCCATACTCTGGAACAAGCTACCCATCTTTGTCAAGCAAAGTTCCTCATTAACACTCTTCAAGAAAAATCTTGATGAGTGGATGGGAAATAGGAAATACATCCCGGGGATCACTTCTGTGGCTCTGCTCGACAGGGGCACAGGAAATTAAATTTCTTGGGTTGGCGTAAGCCAGGGAATTTTGTTGGCTAGGCTTACTTAGGCCCTTGGGCCGATAGCCTAGTACCTACCTATGAACCTATAAAGATGCAGTCCAGTCATACCAGCAGCTCCAAACAAAATTGTTGAAGAGAAAGTATTAAAAACTGGACACCACAGTGTTTGAGGAAAAGTATTATTCATTCTGCACCAAGCAGAAGAGAACTGAGTTTATTCCTGCAACTTGCGGCTGTTGAGAGGTATGTGTAGGATTTAAGTTGCTGTATCCAGCTGTCCTTGGATATTTTTCTCCACAGGAGCAGTCATTTTGGGATTAATAACAGGCTAAAGTGGAAATAAAGTTTATCCAACAAAGAGTGGGGATGCAAGCTGAAGGGGACTTTGCTTGACAATTTTCTAACAAAGCCCAAAGAGTAAATTTACCAGTAAAACATGTCCTTTGTTCCAAAGCAAAATGATTGAGTGACAGAGAAAAAAAATCCTGCCCTGAAAACTGACTAGAAAACTCAGGAGTACTGTGGACTTGAACCAGGGACTGGTGTTTGTTGGTTGAAAGAAGACGACTACCAGCAAATTATGTAAAATTAGGAAATAAATGGGAGAACTTTATGTAAAGCGTCTTTTCATTAGATGCAATTTACACATCAGAACTGTACTTTTCCAGGAAGTTGTTAAAAGTTTGATGACTGTGTTAAACTGGTATTAGTTGAAATTTTGCCATTAATGTTTAAGAGAACAAAGGAACTGAAGATGAGAATGTAAATAAAAAAAAAGATTTTGTTCTCAAGTGTAAAATACAATTAAGTAAAATGAAAGTTATGTGCTTACTATAAAGCTAGATCCTTGTTGTCTTTTTTGTACAGTTCAACAACTGGGTTATCGGATCTAACCTTAGTGTTTTTCAACAACCTGGATCCAGGACTGTGACTCTTCCCCTATACATAATTCCCTCTAGTCCCCATATTACCTCAGATAAAGTTTACCTGCTCCTAGTTGTAAGTTCTCTCCAAGAAAAAAAATAAACACAGGCCTAACTGAGCACCCTGGCTAACAATGAGGACATGTGAAACATCAAGAAAGGCAGTCCAGAGAGACAGGGCCCTTGGTCAGGTCCAACCGTTTAGCTGGGAGTCCAAGAATGACAATTTAGGATTGGGGCTGGAGGGAGGAATGTTGAACCAGACGACACAAGGCAATATGGATCGAGCATTATGGAAAGAACACAATTTTTGTATCCAGTGTGGTCTTTCTCATCTGATTCAACAATTGGGGCATATTCCCAAGCTACCAGAAAAACTGGGTGGTCTCAATGAGGGATATTTCCAAGAATGGCGAGACCAACTTGTAGTGCAACACAAAGGTATGAACTGTAGACCAAGCAGCCGCATCACTGCTCTAGCAGAAAGACTTTTTGGTTTGCCAGGTAAAGTCCATTCTATCTTTTGATAAACAAGGGAAATACAGCTGGAAATCCACCTACATAATGTTATTTTAGAAACTCAGAATAAAAGGATGGTAGTGCGATACACCAAAATACCTTCGGATCCACCAATGAGCGCTATACTTCCAGTAAACACCACGTAAAATGTTTCAAAAACGATGTTTAATCCACATAACGCCTGAATACGAAAGACCAAAAAATAACAGACAGACACAACATCCCAGTGCTGTAGTTGTACAAGATGTAATGGTCAAATACAGATCCTACATAGCACCGGAGGACAAACAAAAAAGACGCCAAAAACAGTTTAGCGCTTTCAACCAAATGATACTGGTCTTCTTCAGAAGAGTTCTGAAGAAGACCAGTATCATTTGGTTGAAAGCGCTAAACTGTTTTTGGCGTCTTTTTTGTTTGTCCTCCGGTGCTATGTAGGATCTGTATTTGACCATTACATCTTGTACAACTACAGCACTGGGATGTTGTGTCTGTCTGTTATTTTTTGGTCTTTTGTATTCAGGCGTTATGTGGATTAAACATCGTTTTTGAAACATTTTACGTGGTGTTTACTGGAAGTATAGTGCTCATTGGTGGATCCGAAGGTATTTTGGTATTTTAGAAACTCCTTAACCCAACTTAGCTTTTGCAAAGGCAAGGAAAAGGTGATCAAACTTTCTGAAATTCTTTGTCTGATGCAAGTAACATCAGAGGGGATGATACATCTCTAGAAAATGTAATATTCTCCTTTGCTTGAGAAGTTTAAACGACCACTGGCAAGTTAATCATTTGGTTTAGGTTTGCTTCAGATGCTACCTTAGGAAGAAATTCAGGGTTTGTTCTCAAAGATACTCTATGAAAAAAAAAAAAAAAAGATATGGACATTTGCAGGACACAGCCAGAAACTCCAAGATTTTGTCTTTTTGGATCTACTAAAGAAGCAAACTCAAATGGAGCCTTGGAAAAAGCCTGTAGCATGCTGGTAATATCCCAAGGGAGAACCACATCCCTGATTAGAGGTCTTAGGAGAAAGGCTCCCTTTAAAAAGGTCTTAGAAATTTTTAAAGAGGGAGTGAAGTCTGATTCTGTGACACGTAAAAATTGAAAATGGCTGCTAACTGGACTTTGATAGTTGAAAAACTAAAGCCTTTTTGCAACAATTCTGCCACAAAATTAAAATCTGATTAAAAAAAAGAAAAAAAAAGAGGTCCATAAGGTAAATCATTCCTGGTATGTGACTTTTATAACGATAAAATATGAATAACTAGATCAGACAGCCTGGCATCTCTGGGCACTGTTAAAATTGAAGAAACCACTTTGTCAATTTCAGTGAGGCTGGACATAGGAGTGATAAAGAAGGTCTGGATGGGGATCCAACATCCAAGGTGGATCTTTCACATGAGGCCAGAGAAAGGGGAACAAAACCTGCCAGCGCCAAAACGGGGAAGAATAAACTTGTCCTTGCACCTCCTGGCTTACTGAAAAAAACTTTAACAGAGGAATAGAGGCAATGCATAAATGAGTCCCACGGGCCAACCATGGACTGCAGCATTCCTCGGTGTTTCTGACCCTATGGAGGATTACGGCAAAGTGATGCACTTTTAACTAAAAAGCAAATACATCACAGCAAGGTTTGCCCCAGCAACTGAAAATCATCATCACTCAGAGACCTGCTCAGCTTGTCACCAGTACATTGGATGTCCTTGGAATGTGCACTGCTTTAAGTGAAGGGAAAACATTGCCCACTATCATACTCTTCACGGCTTCCCAGCAGAGTGCATACGATCAGGGTCCTCCAGGTTTGTTGCTATACCAGACGTCTGCCATGTTGTCAGTATGGCTGGAGATCTCACCCTCGGAGAGGGAGTCCTGAAAAGCCTGCAGTAACAGGACTACCCTCATCTTCAAGACACTGATGTGAAGACTGGCTTCCATTCCCGACCAAGAACCTTGAACAGTCTTCCCTTCAAAATGCCTCCCACTCACTCGAGAAGAGAAGAGTCTGTGGTTACAGTGGCTATTGGGGGTGGTGGGGAGATTGGTTAAACCCAGGACACTATGGGGGATGTCAACCACCAACTGTGTTTCCTGTATACTGGTGCATAAAGGGGGTGAAACATCATGGACTATTGAACAGCAATTCCCCACTGCAGATCTTTCATGTGCTATATCAAGCCTAGAAGTTGGAGAACAAGTCTTTCTGAGAGGAAAAGGAAGGACCACTGAAGCACTCTGGTGCAGAGGTAAAATTCTGGATTGTGGTAGCCTGGACACTTGGAATTGTGTGTTGTGTCCAGGAGACATCTGATAATCTCTACTGTCTGCAGTGGTATCAACTGTGTCTTGGCAAAGTTGACAAATACCCAACTGTGGAGCTAGTTCAAGCAAGAAATCCATGCAATGAATTAGTAGATCTCTGGATGCAGGGCTGAGTAGCCAATAAACCAAATAGCAGAACAGAGCCTCGCAGCCTGATACACTGCTACCACTGCCATGCATTTGGTGAACACCCTAGGAGCTGTGGTGAGGCCAAAGAGGAGGTCTCTTAACTGAATGACTGGCTCCCAGCCATAAATGGAAATCTCCTGGACTATTTTGCTGTTATGACATGACAGTGCGCATCCTGGAGATCTATCCGGTTGTCCTTCCTCAGAAGAGATAGAATGGCCTGAACATGACCATCAGATATTTTGTTTGTTTTACAAACTGGTTGATGTGGCTTAGGTCCAGGATGGGCCTTAAGCACCCTGTCTTTTTTCCCAGAACTAACAGAATCACAAACAGACTCAAAATCCTAACTGGTCTGTGGGTGGGTGGGTGGGTGGGGGCTGCTGAATAAATCTCTTTTCTAACAGCTTTGTTACTTTTGCTGCTGCTACTCATTCCATCTGAATGGGTGGAAGGTTGGGAATTTTATGCATTTTCTCGGAGGGGAAATAAAGTGAATGGCATAGGCCCTGGTGTTTATCCTCTGAAACCAGGAATCTTCACTGATGCCTGTCAGGCTTGAGGATGCAGGAACAAGTGCTCTCCCCCAACTGCCTCCAGAGAGCAGCAGTCGGTCAACTATTCAGGAGTACTGTAAGGGTTAAGTTAACAGGCCCTGAAACTCTTAGCTCCGGGGGTGATGTCCATTAAAATTACCCCCCCCCCCCGCTGTGGAGGTTTGCGTGTCAACAGAAGCATCCCAGACAAAATCCTGGGATTTCCTTAACCATACTTTCCCCCCTCATCCTGATTTTGGGAAAATGTGCTTTGTGGAGTGGAAAACCGTATGCCAACAGCAGACAGGGTCTTGCCTTCCTGGTCCCCTCTGTTAAGGGTTTCTTTCACCTTAGGTCTGAACAAAGTCGAACTGTCAAAGGGAGCATTGATGAAGGATGTCCTGAAGCCTTCCATGAAATCGCACAGGTGGACGGCAGTGCCAGTGCCTGCTGTCCTTGCTGTACCATCAGCTGTGTTAGCAGACACGTGGTTACATTTGTCAAAGATTGGAGGATAAATATCCGAGACTCCACCAGCTTTTGGATAGCCACAGGCAGGTTACCAGAGATATTTTGACAGCTCCTTTGACAAGTCCCTCTGGAAATGAGTCATGTGGGCTAAGTAGTTCAGCTCTCTGCATGCAAATGTTTCTGAAGCATACATCCATCTTCCACATCTGTCAAAAGCCCTGGGAGGATGAATAGATGCATTCTTCTCACAGCTCCTTTCTTGTGGTTGCAGCAATAACCATTTCATCTACTAAGGGATCCTTGCTCAAGTGGGACTTATTTCTAAGGACAACTAAGACTTTATTTGGCTTGTGTGTAAATCAGCTCCACCGCATCAGGCTCCTTTTATGTCCACTGACAGACCAGGCCTATTAGTCGTCAGTGGTGGAATCACCCAGGAGACAGAAGAGCCAGCCCTTAAAGCCTCGAGGAACGCAGACTCCACTGGAGAGAGGGCTTTGGTGGCCCAACCCCCTTTTTTTGCTTCATTAACTCCAGAACACCTCCAAGGCAGACTTCTTCCAGAGGGCATCATGGGGAACCATCCCCCTTCATCGAAATCAGTGTCTTCTGTGACTATCTCTGGTGAAGAGTCTAAATGTCTTTTTTTACATGTCAGTATCCTCAAGCCGTCCATCATACAGGTTTCAGGGAAAGAGTCAGAATTGGGACAGGGGGCTGGCCTGGTGAGAACTCCAGAGTTTAAATGAGGTTGACTGTCCCTGTCAATCAGGATGAAAGAACATGGCAAAAGAATCCACAGGAGGTCTGGTTGGAGCCAACTGGGATAGAGCTAGCTCTTCTCTAGACCTGGAGAGAAGACTCTACAGCCCTTCAAAGGTCAAAGATGAAAGCGGTGCCGAAGAAGCACCCACGCGAGTCCCAAAGGACAGAGGCAGAGTGCTCACCGCTCCAATCCAACTCAGCTCAGAGGCCAACACTTGCAGAGAGTTGTCCAGAGCGGGCATGCCAAGCAACAAGAAATGCACAGAGAACTTTGCACCAATCCCAACCCCAGAGCCTCAGCTCTGATGCTTCAGCTACAAAACTAAATCACAATCTATCAAGACCGGAGTCCACACAGTTGCAGCTGAAGTAGATAACACTCTCAGCTCTGAAGTGCGTGCTCTGTGGGGATGACTCTGGTCCTCGGGCTTTGGATCCAAATATCACACTAGAATAGGAAAAAATCAATGCCGGAATAAGTAGGGCTCACAGCTCTACCGATGGGGTCGGTGCAGATATGACCCCCATCTGAATCTGTCCAAAAACTTCCACATCATCTTGTTAACATCAGCTTCTGACAGACTCCTCAACAAATAGAAGGACCTGAAAGATGAAGCCACCAGTGGTGGCACAGATGAACAGTGAAGCTTCTCCTGCAAGAAAAAATGGACCAGCTCCACATAGGAGACTGTGAATGGATGAAGGCAAAATGGTACACACCACATACCTCAACCTGGCCAAAGCTTTTGACAATTATCCACTCAGGGATAGTAGAAAAGCCAAATAAAATGGGAACAAACACCTATGTCACCCAATGAATTGCCAACTAGCTCACAGATACGATGTCCACTGTTGTGAGAAACTCCATTATTGCACAGCTTATAAACACAAGGATTGTGCAGTCCTCATTAGGCCAATCATTGAAGATAATGCCCCTTTGGCATGTATCTGTCCAGATATATGCAACAACTGGAAGGCCCGCAGAGATACCTTAGTAAAAGGATACAAGACCTAAGCAACATGTCCTACACGGACTGACTCAAAACCATGTCACTGTACTGTGTATCCTACAGACTGCTAAGAGGCGACTTGTGTCTAGCATACAAGGCATCTTCCGACCAATTTTGATGGATTTACTGCACATTAGCAAGTGAAATGGCATCATAAATACTCAATCTAGAGATCTAAACCTCTTCAGCAGCATCAACAGAATGGTTTGGAGGGACAAGTACACTTTGCAGAGGATACTGCTACTGTGGAAAAGACTCCCCAGCCACGTAAAACAAAGTTCATCCTTGACCATATTCAACTGCAACTTAGGTTTACGGATAGAAAACAGAAAATTTACCCCAGGACTGCCTTCTGTACTACTAATGGACAGAGGCAGCTCCTTAATGTTTTATCCCATGCATGGATTCCCTCAAATTATCTATGGCATAATTCCACTTATTCTCAGAGTAATATAGAATTATAGATCACTGGATGGATAAGGCCAATCTATAACCAAATGGGGTAAGTTATTTTGAGAACAAAAGGGGAAACTGGCTAGATTTAAAATGACCTGCAAGGGCAGCTAGCCTAATACTTACCTATGAACCTATAACGGATCCAATGAACATTCTGATCTGAAAGCCTGGGGGTCTTAGGTTCCGGACTGGATTACTCAGACAGTACTGGAGACATCTTCTAGGTTTTTCAATTCTCTTTTCCTGCTCACATTCTTCTTTCTTCTTGGCTCCTTTCCTTTTAGTCCAACTTTTTTTATGAAAGAAAGGACATCTCCGGAGAAAGAGCATCAGAACCTACTGCTTGGGTGGGAATAAAGCCCTTAAAAACCAATATGCCTCAGTGGTCTTGCAGAGCCCTATCCCCTAAAGAAGTGCAAGCTTCACAGTCCATGTCCAAGTGAGATACTCCCAGACCGTATATGTGCAGGGATTGAGGGTCTTGTGGCAGGGTATGATGCTCACAAACTGAGCACTTTTTAAAGCCACTGGCCTTGTCAGATATGCAGAAACACAAAAAACTCACCTTCACAAATAATACAGCAACAAGAACTATACAGGCTAACACCACTTTATAACCTTACTTATGTAATCGGTAGCAGTAAAAAAAAAAAAAAAAAAAAAAAAAAATTACCAACCAGCAAAAAAGCAAAGATAAATCCTATTTATTTTTAAAGGATAGGAAAGGAGGAAAGCCTTAAATTATTGTTAACGGGTGAGAAAGGGGAAGCCTTAAAAGAGAAATTTGAAAGTATGGTAGATATAACTATACAAGTTTTCCTAGAAAATGGAGAAAAGGCAGTGAAAAATTAGTCACTCGTCTAATCCTAGTGCACAGCCCTTGAATCTTGTGTCTTGACTGATCAAGTGGCACATGAGATCTGAAGTAATCTTGAGACAAGGAGGACTATGGAGAGGGGAAGAGTCAGAGCCCTGG
This sequence comes from Protopterus annectens, assembly GCF_019279795.1. Taxonomy (NCBI): domain Eukaryota; kingdom Metazoa; phylum Chordata; order Ceratodontiformes; family Protopteridae; genus Protopterus; species Protopterus annectens. The sequence goes on along the minus strand of NC_056745.1, from coordinate 143,592,971 downwards.
ATCAAAGTTCTTGTTAAAGTGCAGAGGTCAGATCAGATAACCCAATTACTGAAGCGTATGAAAAACAATATGCTGAGGTATTTAAAACATGTGGTGGTGGAGTCTTATCTGTGATTTTCAGCAGGAAATATTTATGGATGGGGGACTGGAACCTTATTTGCAATGAGGAGGATGTTACAGGGGGGGAACTACAAGGAATAACAATAACAAAAGGTAGATTTTTGAAAAATATTTAAGAATATTCAGAATGGAAGATGTGAATTTTGTTACAGAAAGAATGTATATATTATTCCCAAAGGAAAAATCCTTCACTAAGAAATGCCATAACACAATACAGTTAAGTTTTGAAGTAATTTATTCTCTTTCCTTCTGTACATCTGCCTATTACTGTGTTTAGTCCCATTCAGACCAGTAGGTTCTAATCATGGGACACCTGAGAAGATATGTATATTGATTTTGGGGATGCGACCAGGGCACTAGAGAAATCCACTATTTAACTGCCATGGAAAATTTTACATCCAGAACAGCTACCACCAAATCACAAAATGGGACCACTGATTTAAGTCTCAGCTGAAGGACCCCACACTCCTTAAAAAGAATCCAGGTATATACGATGGCTGTAGAAACCACAGTCTTCTGACCTTCCAGCATCAAAGATGAGTGTACTACCAGCTGAGTCACTGACACAGATTTCAAACATACACTCAAGTTCACATGAGGTGACACTGTGTCCTGGCGCCATGGCAAATCTAGGTTACTATTCTTGGTCTGATGAATGTTATTAATAGAGTTCTGAAGAGCTGGCGGGGTATAATCCACAGTCATTAGCTCAATAAGGGTGTTCTGTACACAAAGAAGAAATCAGGAATCTACCAGGCTGCCTGGATCAGTGATTTGCAAAGAGGAAGTTTTACATGCTAGAGCAATTCTAAGGCTCCTCTTATACCAAACTTAGTTTCCAAACGTATGGACAATGCAATGAGACCTCCAGGAACCATTACACTACAGGTGTAGCATGTGCATGCATTCATCAGAACGGCAGACCTTTGGCAGAGACATCAATTTGGCAGTAAAAGTGCTCAACCACCTCCCCCATGTTTGGAAACAGATTCACATCTGTATTTTGCTTAACAGATTACCAACTTGTTACACCACAACACTTATAGTATTTAGTATACTGCATAGTTAAGCCATGTTTTACAGCACAAGAAAGACTACATACACTATTATTTACGTTTCACTAAACACAGCCTGAAGCAGTTTCTTGCTCATGCTGGTTTTATGAAGGGCTTGTAGTAACCATGAAACGCATCAGCGTGAGGCTCACAATGGTTTAGTGATACCTACAGAAAATCGTCCAGATTTGCCAACTATGCAAGTTAACAGAAGCCCATTTATGTAAGGCTTACTGCCAAAGTGATTCTCATCAAACAGGGATCAACAGAACAATGGTCACTACAGCTGAAAAATTTTGTATGCTATAAGCACAGAGAAAACACACTACAAGGCAGCAAATGGAAATGTGTGAAGTGAGCAGAAATACAGTGAAGTCCACTTATAAGTGAGAATCCAAGGACATGTTTAATTTCAACCTTCCTGGTCCTATATACACATTGCAATGCAATTCTGTCCTGCATACTGAAGGGTCAAAAAATCTTCTTTTCATTTTAACAAAATACAGTAGTAGTGTCCCCTCTCCCCAAATCCCTTTAAGATACTTACTGCTGGCAATTAGCTAGTCTCAATTGCCTTAGAAATGTGAGTCACATATGGAAACTTTATAAGAACAGAATGCATACTTGACTTAGCTGGAAGTCAAATTTATTTCAGAGGTAAACAGCGACATCAAGAAATATGTTAACAATTCAAATACAGACAACAATGGTGAAACAGTATTCTTAAAATGCAAAGCAAGAAAAAATAACAGCCACATTTATGTACAGGTGTAAGTAGCAACAGTCACTGCCCAAATGGAACAGCTGGCAACCTATAATGCTACATGCAGACTACCAATGTAAGAGACCATTTGGAATGGCCAAAGTATTACTGTGAAAATTCACATTTTAACACATCTGACTAGGAAATGACAGCCTGAAGTACAGAAAAAGCGATGCAGGTACTTGTATCAGACATATTAAGTCAACAAGGTTCTAGCAGTCCACTGAACATGTCCTCTGGATAGTATATCATGATACAGCTGTTACTGCTGTAGTATACCTGCAGCTCTGATGACGCACAAAAAAAACTAGCCACAAGTACAACAGGCAATAAACAACTGTTCATTCATAGTATACTAACCGATGAAAGTACAATCATGTGACGACTTAAGACTTCAGGAGAGAAGTCCACAGTAGACTTTACCAGTTACATTACCAGTCTTCCTAGAGGATAATGCACTAGAAATGCAGAGGTATGTGTAATTCCAAACGTAAGGAGTAACAAATTCAACTTCAAAGACATTGGAAGCCAAAATTAAGGTACAAAAACTACTATGTGTAGGACATGAGAAGTAACCTTCTTTGGGGAAGTACAGCAGTTAGCATCCGTGTGTGTGTGTGTGTGTATGTATGTATATATATATATATATATATATATATATATATATATATATATATATATATATATATATATGTATATATAGGGAGCTTCATAGTCACATCCATAGGGAGCTCCACAGCCACGCCCATGTGTACAGTGTATATGTAGGGAACTTCAAAGCAACATCCATGTGTACAGTGTATATATAGGGAGCTCCATAGTCACGTCCATGTGTACAGTGTATATATAGGTAGCTTCGTAGTCACGTCCATGTGTACAGTGTACACAAAGACTTCATAGTCATGTAAAAGTGTACAGTGTATACATAAGGAGCTCCATAGTCACGTCGATGTGTACATTGCATATATAGGGAGATTAGTAGCCACGTGCATGTGTACAGTGTACTTGGGATTAACTACAATACACATTTTCCACTTCATCCACTAAAGCTGACTCTCGTAACTAAATAAAACTCCAGGAAGTAAGAACCTGACACCCTACAGCTTTTCTGTTCTAATAGGTGAATTGCAACTTAGTTTTTGTTAGGTTTTAAGGCTTAAAAGGTGTATGCACAACATCAGTGAAGGGTTCCAGCCAATTGACACTAGACTGGGCCAATACCTTGAATCAGCCTCTCACACACACACACACACACACACACACACACACACACACACACACACACACACACACACACACACACACACACACACACACACACACACACAGTCCCAAGCCTTTACTTTTACATTAGTAAATTTTGATTTTACTTTCAGCATAGTCTCTAGATTAATCACAACTCTCTCTAATTTACACTGCAGGCACATAAACAGGGCTGTTTGGCAGTTTTAAAGTATTCCAGAGCTAAGTCAATTAAGCTTTTGTTAGACGCTGATATTTTAAGCTCAGTACTCACCTTTAAACTGATAATTTTTTCAGGTCTTCTCCCCGTGGGGCTGAACCTGCTCCATTCGCTATGCTCACTCCGCTCCCCTCCCAGCCCCCATCCCCACCCTCCCCCCATAACATCAACCTTATACCTAGCCTGACCCCTCTCATACTTCCCTTCTACCTATCCCAAAACCCCCCTAATTATTCCCCTATTATACTTCCTCATTATTGTACTCTACCTCCCCACCCATTTCTAAATAAGCCCATATAGTACTCCATCCTCTAAACTACTTCTATCCTGCTCATATTCTTTATCGCACCGCACTCAACCACCACCATGTCCATCACAACTATTACTTTGATCTTGCTTCTCTCACTTACACTCTCTCCTAACAATAATCACAACTTTCCAGGCACCCAACATACCTCCTACACATACCTGTACAACCAGCACACAACCCACAATTATCAAGTTACTCAGATATCCATCCTAGATTATTCACAGCTAATACCTCTGTACTATGCAAAGTGAAAATTCTACCTCTCCAAAGACATGCCCCTTATCATACCACCAGCAGCAACTACACCATTTTTAGGAAAAAACTGAGAAGTATAACCTACACAATTTGCCAAAGCACTATTTCCCAGTGTGGTGATGTACAACCCAACCCAGGACCAGCCCCCCTCAGCTCCAGCAAACCTAGCAAATCTCTTATGCTATCAACCATAAATCTCCAAAGCCTTGGAACAAGAACTCCATGCCTGCATTTCTAAGTACAACCCAGATATTATAGCAGCCACTGAAACCTGGTTGAAATCATATATAAAAGACACTGAATTTCTCCCCCCAAACTACTCATGCCTGAGAGTCTATCGACCCAACAAGAGAGGAGGAGCAGCAATACTTTTCCGTAGCAATTACACATTAATCCCCTACTCAAAACCAACACCCAACTTCTCCCCAGCCAAAATATTAATCTCTATATTAAAACTTAACAACCATAAAAACATTTGCATAATTGCTCTTTATATTCCCCCAGGAAACAACATACCAATATTAGAAAACATACTTGCTTGGACTTCCCAAAATATAGATAATGAAACCATAATTCTAGGTGAAGTAAATATCGACTGGCTAGATATAGGCCACAACAACCCCTCAAAAAACATAAATCTTTACAACTTCTCCCAACTAGACCTCACAAAAATGACAACTGGGGCACCACAATAGACTTGATATTAGTATCCCATCCTTTCAATATCATCAGTGCAGGCATACTACCTAATACCATTAGTGACCACCACCCAGCATATATCATATGCAAAACTACTCCAACCACAGGCCAACAACAATACAAATCTACCAGAAATTTTACTAAGTTCCAATCATCCATATTTAATGAAACCTTAAAGTAAACTGGAAACCCCTCAAATCCCTACCACTTAATGAGGCTGTTGAATTCTTTAACTCAACATTTCTAGACATCCTAAATACAAAGCACCCACCCGCCAAAAACGAATAAAACATAACCATGCAAGCTGACTCTCAAAATCCACCAAAGAAGTAATGTCCACAAGGGATACAATCTGGAAATCATGGCAGAAAAACAAAAACCCCTCAACTCTACTACATTACAAGCAACTCCGTAACCAGGCAAAACGTCTAATAACCACTGATAAAAAGACCACTACTTCCACCTACAAAGCCAACATAAAAATAATCCCCAAAAATTCTGGTCTTCCATCAGCCAACTATTACAGCCAGGCTCTCAGCAATCCATCCCCTGACCCACAAAAAACTCCCACTGAAATTGCTACCCTCTTCAATTCCTACTTCACTGACACCATAGCTAATCTAACCACCACCTTTTCCTACAGTTAACAGCACCACCACCAAGACAGCTGATGAACAAATCATCCCAAAAAACAAGTCTACCCTTAACTCTAACCTAAAATTCATTCTCCCAAATACCCACCAGCACAATAAAAAAACTTTTACTTAAGCTAAAACCCTGTACTCTGGCCCCTGACAATTTACCCCCACACTTCCTGTAGCTAGCAGCAAACTCTATAGCATATCTCATCAGCATACTCATCAACAGATCAATTAAAGAATCCCTTGTCCCAGACATCGGGAAAAAAGCATTCATTCTTCCCTTACACAAAGGTGGCACCAACACAGACACCACAAAATTTCGACCCATAGCAATTCTCTCACCCCTCTCTAAAATACTGGAAAAATGCATCCATGCCCAACTCCTCAACCACCTGCATGAAAATCAAATGTTATCACCCACTCAGCATGGTTTCTGACAAGGAC
>NC_056745.1:143499722-143577222 GCF_019279795.1 Protopterus annectens | reverse complement strand
AACTATTAAGCTGCTTACAGCAAAGGCTATAGAATAATCTGAGTTTTGAGACCTTTATTAACATTTATATTAAACATTTGGCTCTCACAAGCAAGATGAAAAGGTGCAAACATACACCTTCCAAACCTGTCCAGATCTTGTGACTACTATCAGAGGGTGAATGGCTGGAACTTGATGTAAGGGGTTCCTCTTTACAGCCAGTAGAAATTGTTACCTTCTGCCTGAGGGTCTCCACACATGTGAAAAATCTTTAGATCATCAGATTATCTGGTCTGCTTTCCCTGGTACTGGAGCTACAATACTGGTGTGTACCACATCTGATAGATCATGTCTTCAAATGTGCCTACAACTGGTGATGGCATCCAGGACAATGGCTCTACATTTTTTTCAGGACTTCCAAAGCCACCTGTGTGGGGATGATGTTCATCACTGGCCATCTTCCATTCTCCTGCATCAACTTTGGTACATCCACAAACTTGGGAATGTCTGCCTTTCTTTTATAAATATCCTTGGCCTTTTTCATGTCATTTTAGCTCTCGGACTGCTGCAGATGACTCTGAAGGTCTTTTTGACTGAACTGGTCCCAATACTGCAGCAACAGAGGAGGGTGGACCACAAACTTAGGAAAGGAAACCCTTAAAGGGATTGGCATTATAACCTCCAAAGCAAGGAACAAGTGTTATTTCTTGACTGAGTGGCTGCTCCTTATACAGGAACATGCCTGGGTTAAAACTACAGACTGCAGTAGAACATAACCAACCAAAGTCTCTGGGAAAACAGAAATATATGATGTCAGGCAAACTGACAATAGCAGTACTGGCACTTGTAGGACTAATTTTAACTGGAATGGTTCAGTCTAGTAGGTGCTGGAAAGGCAGAAACTTGACACCAGGTACGGCTGATGCTCATCTAGTTGGAGAGGGACATCAATATCTACTTATTTGTTAGTAGCTTTTTGGCCACCATGCCTTCTGACCATCAGCTCCACCTTTCTTCAGGGTCAGTGTACAAACAATGCCAAGGTTTTCCTGTGGTAGTGCTTGTACTGCCATGTCCCACACATGCATACTTCACACCATGTACTCTTTCTATAGTAAACTCTACTTGGCAGAAGCACATCTCAATTGTTCATACTGCTTTTCCAGTAACACCCTGTCTCCTCTGGATGCCACAGGTGCAGTGGGCTGGGTTGCTTCCCTTCCACAAGGATGGGTGAGCATTCATTAGCCATACACTCCTAACTCTCCCCAGTCATCTCTCCCAGAATGCGTTTTTCATTAATTCCAGGTCATTTGGGTTGCAGTCAGAATTTTATCCCACTGCACCATGGAGATTGTGTGCAGGTTCTTAGTTTCTTGACAGTGGTCATCAGCTTATCACGATCCACTTCCTATGAAGTGGAAGTACGCTTGAGAGGTGGAGGATGCAAAAGAATGAGGGACAAGTGCCAATGGCCATAGCTCTCAACCTTCCACATCCAAAATGAGGAAAACTACCCCTCATAGCGTGAAACAAATGGGCAAAATGTGGAACATCTACTACCAGCTTAGTAATAACTTCAACCAGGAAGCTCACAGGATGGTTAAAATGTGGCAGTTTTTACCATAAGTTATTTTGATGAATTATTATGATTCATTTCTATTTGCCATAGATTTAAAAGATTCTCAAGTCTGAATGTGTCAGACTCTTACAGTGAGGAACTTTGAGGAAAGTAGAGTTGTGTAAAATCTTACCATAACAGTAGATGTTCCTCTCTTCACTGCTGCAGTATTCTTTACAATAGGTATCTCCTGCCAAGGGCAGCCAGACACCCGGCCAGTACACCAAAGCCTTTTGTTTGCAAAGGGTACATTGTACGTCACATGTATGCTCCCCATGTACTGCATAGGGCATAAAGGTAACGTCCAGACATACCATACTCAGAACTGAAAAGCCCCAGTAGGAACACAGTCCAAGGATTAAAGTAGGTAAACATATCCAGAAGGAAAAAGGACCAGGTGGAGGAGGGAGGGAGTGAATACTACAACAGTGAAGAGAAGGACATCTACGATTATGTTAAGATTTTACACAACTGTACTACTTCCCTTCCACATCACTGTTACAGTATTCCTTATAATAGGGAGAGTGCAAAAGCTCAGGAAGAAGACTGGGAGGATAAAGGGCCAGCAGATCCCTCTAGGAAGCCATGGAGAATGGCCCTGGCAAAGCCAGCTCTGGCCCCAGAAATTACATCCAACTTATGGTGCTTAGTAAAGGAATGCACACAAGTCCAGGTTGCTGCCTCAATAATAAAATTAGTATCCAAACTCCTGGGGGGGGGGGGGGGGATTAAAGCTCCAGAAGAATCCACAGCTCTAGTGGAAAAAAGGAAGGCTCTTCCTATGAGAAGAGTAGCAAAAATAAATGGTTTTAGATGTCCAAGAAGAAATAGTTTGCTTGGAAATGGTCAAACCTAAAGATCTAAGATGAAAGGAAACAAAAAGCTGTTCTGATTTACGAAAAACTTTTAGTTTTATCCAAACATCTGAGTTTTCTATGCGAATCCAAGGTATGCAAAACCTTCGCACCTGCAAACTGCATAGAAGGGAAAATGATGGCCAAATGAATAGATTAACAGACAACTTGTTAAGCACCTTGGGCATAAAAAGGATTAGTACGAAGGGACACCCTTCCCTTGTCCTTATGGAAAAAAGGCGAAACAGCCATAAGGGCTTGCAGCTCAGACACCAGTCTGGCAGAAGTAAGGGCCAAAAGAACAGTCTTCCCAGAACAATGCTGTAAGAAAGCTAACGCAACAGGCTCAAAAGAAGCCAGAGTCGGTTTTTCTAAAACAAAATTAAGGTTCCAGGAAGGAGGGACAGGCTTCCTGTGAGGCTTAATGTGAAGGACATCAGCATCACTATGGAACAAATCCTAAATGCACTCAAGTTAAAAAAAAAAAAAAAAAAAAAGCACCTCTGTGGGCCCTGACAATGTTCCTGTTTTTTTAATCAACAGTGGACAAGCACACCAGCAAGGATTCCCTTTTAAAACAGTTCAATGTAAGCACAGCTACTGGGTGTGTTCTGATAAATGGAAAATGGCCATCACTATGCTCGTCCATAAAGGCGGCCCCATATCAGACCCCAGAAGCTGTAGACCCAAAAGCCTAATCTGAAGGTTATGGAAGATGTCACACCTTATTTCGTAAGCTCCAATACAAAGAAAAAACTGCATTGCTCTAGACCTGCAACAGTTTGGCTTTGTCAAGGAGAGAGAATGTGAATTCAATTTAGTATATGCCTTTGAGAAAGTCACTAAAGTTGTGAGATAGAGGCCATGCAGTTCACACAACAGTCCTGCGTTTGGCCAAGGCCTTAGACACAATTCCCCATTTCAGAATTGTAAATAAGCTTACAGAGTTAAATGTATAACCTTATTTAGTAATGTGGACATCAGAATAGCTAGCAAATGGAACACACACAGTTGAAGTAGAAGCTGCCACCTCAGACAGCAAAAAAAAGGGAATTCCTCAGGACTAAGAATGGCGACCTCTTATGTTTGGCATCTGCTTCGAAATCTCCTAAACAATCCAGACACATGGTTAATGAAATTTACTAATGACTGCAAGCTAAATGCTGTTCGCACTGCACCCAGTACAATATTACTACAGCAAAGGCTGAACCATACAAATCAACTGTGTACTAGAAATGAGCTTTGCCACCTTTGGTAAACAAATTTAGATAACACTTAACTCCAGAAGATGGTCAGAGATCTCAGCACCATAAGACCATTCCCTATCCTTTTTTTTTTTTTGCCCTTATGCATGCTGACCATCAAGCCTTTGCTTGATCGAAGTACACTTTTGCTGGGGTCTGCTTTCCATACAGCCATGGAGCTTATCTGTACTCTCGACAGTATTCCACTAATGACAGAGTTTGTTATATCTTTATGGATTAACCCTGCCTTTGCAGGTGATGTGAGCACTTGCATCACTGCATGGGCCACACCTATACCCCCCTACTCTACACAAGCATAGACCCCCATTGTGCTGACAGGGGTTACCATCATCAGTTTGGATGGCGACTTCCAGGTCTTCCCAGCACAACCTCCCTGTATTACAGGCCTATGTGCTCTTAGGTCCTATCGACAGATCAGATGCACAAGCTGGGTGGAAACCACTGCCCATCTACCTCAGGATGAAAACACACATCCTGCCTGCCTTGATAAGAGCTCAAAGCCACTAGTCAAAGTCTGGACTCCTGGGCTACAGTCATAGTTTTATTCCTATATGCTACCAGCAGAGGTTGTCACACCTCCCCATTCTTTAACTACCACACAGCAAAAGTAATAAGGAAATCCTTCCATACGGTCTAATTAATAACTAAAATATACTGGGTCCTGAGCATACTAATCACAGAATATAAAGTCCCGTTTAGTGTTTATCTAAACGCATCAAGCAGACAGAAAGACCCCAGTGATGGAAGCAGGAGGTGCCCTATTAGGTTCAGTACTGGCAAGGTGATTATGACCCATGGATTGACTGCCCTCTAAACTTCGAATATATGAATATATAAAACCCCACCTGCCAACAATCTGGAAACAAAACATCCCTTTGTAGCATCGGCTTAGTCTGCCACTGAGCTCCACCAGGATGATAAGTAAACTGCTCTTATGGTAAATTGGCACTTAGCCATCTCCCTGGGCAGTCATGGCCAGGCTGCACATGGGGTTAGAATGAGTCTCCCCTTGTTTGTTGATGTTGACAGTATTACTGATTGTTGTCACCTGAAAAACTGATTTCTTCCATAAGGGCTTGAAGGCTCGATTGCCTGAATCAGGGTTTATCACCTTTACAATGATATGCTTTCTTTATCAGAATGTTTATTAGAAGGTTTCTTAAGTGTTGCATCCCATATCCCTTGCATTCAGAGGTTTCCTAAGTGCGCTCCCCTCAAGCTGGGACTAAGGCACCCATGGTTATATTCCAACTGTGACGTTCCTCTGTTTCAGTACGTCCTGCTTGATCCACCATTCCAGCTATCTGGAGATGCAGGGTAGCACAGACATTACCTTCTCCAAGGATTGGGAATACTGGCTACAAGTACTTGTTAGGCACCCGTGTGCAAGTTTTCAGCGGTCTGGCTTGGGCGACCATTACAACTATCAAGGCCATGAATCTCAGTGGCCTCAGAAATTCCCTGGCTGTAACTACTGTTTGTAGGATCATCTGCTGAACAAGAAATTCAACCTTGTCTGGGGGAAGGCAGGCCCTCTGGTTGCTGGAATCCAGTAAGAATTTAAGGAACATCACACTTTCCTGCAAGCGGTGAAATCTGACTTGGGGATGCTCTATGAAAGCCCCATGTTTTGGAAATGATCCATGATGAATTACATAGCCCTCTCTGCCTCTGCCTGGGACAGTGTCTGAATAAGGCAGTCATCCAGTTAGACAAAACGAATGACCTTGGTTCTGCAAGAAGTAATTACTGGAACCAGATTCTGCAAAAATCCTTGCTATAACAGCCAATCCAAGAGTCAATGGGGTAAAACTTGACAGTGGGAGCTCCATCACCCCACCTTGAATAAGAAAGTACGTATGGATATGTGAAGATAAGTATCCTTGAGGTCCACAGCAACCAAGGCTTGAGGGAACAGGAGCAATAACAGAGCAAACAGTAACAGCATTTTAAATTTGGAGGCCCTGAGATAGATATTGATCTCAGCCAGGTTCAGGATGGACCATGGGCTTCAAAGGACCCTCCTTTCAGAGCATAACCAGGAACAGTCCTGAGCAGAAGCTTTGTTCTGGCCCTGTTTATGGTACAGACTCTATGATACCTAGTCATAAAAACTCTTGCAGCACAGGAGGGGCAAAATGCACTTGGTCCCTTGGTGTGACTGGAATGTCTAAAGTATTTGGTTTTGTCAGAACTGTAGTTTGCAACAGAGTTTTACCTGTCTTTTGTGATGCTTTTTCAGTTTATGTACTGGGTTACTCTTCCTCACTTACTACACAGTCTTCTCCCTTTCCTCCATTTTCTTCTCTAATACCTCACCAGTGGAAGCATTAAGAAGCTGCAGTCTGACCATTCTCTAACAGGGTTGGTAGCCTCAGCCAGGCTTGCCGCCTGATGACTAACCCCACAGACGGCCCCCTGAACACTGCATCCACAGCATCATCCCCACACCTGAGTGTTCACCTGTCTCACAGGGTGAAGTCAGACAGTCTTACCCTCAGATCACCAAAAGACACCTCCCCAATCTTCTCCTTCATTTGGTTTGGAAGATTAATTTGATGCTTGGCCAGGTGTATCTGATGTCCGACAATTAATTTCTCTGTATGCCAGAGTGGCAGCTGTGTACACATGCTTTCCAAATCAGTCCAGCATTTTGCTTTTCTAATCACAGGTACAGTTTGGACCCTAATCACTAGGCAGAGTGCTGGGACCTGGTACCGGTTTGGACACCGAGTGGATAGAGTACTGGGAGCTGGAGCCTGTTTGGACCCTAGTCAGTGGGTACAGTACTGGAAGGTGGAACCAGTTTGGACCCTAATCAGTGGGTAGAGTACTGGGAGATGGAACCAATTTGGGCTCTAATCACTGTGTACAGTACCGGGAGCTGGTACTGGTTTAGATCCTAATCACTAGGTACAGTACTGAAAGAAGGTACTAGTCTGGACCGTAATTACTATGTATAGTATTGGGAGCTGTTGCCAGTTTAGACCCTAATCACTGGGCATACACTGGCAGCAGGTATGAGTATGGGTCTTAATCACTGGGCTGAGTAATGAGAGCTGGAACCAGTTTGGACCCTAATCACTTGGTAGAGTACTCAGAGCAGGTACAAGTTTGACCCCATTCATCTATCAACACCATTTCCAGATCTGATACAGGGTTTTTTTTAGAGGACCCTTTGGGATTTATGGGCCATGTAGAACCTATCAAGCTGTTTAGGGGTGGGGGTGGGGGGGGGTTGGGTGCCCAGTTCTTTGGAGGCTGCCAATTTTGCATCCTCTACAGCTTCCAAAAAAGGGAGGGACTGTCACAGGTTTACAGGCATCCAGGCCCAGAAAATCAAAACATCTTTTCTGGGTATATGACACTGCTTTGGCTTCCCATTTGAAGTATTTTTCAGCCTTCAAAACATTTCCCCAAATGAGATTTCATCTGTGGATGAAGCAGAGGCAATGGCAACATCAGAGTCTGCCCCACACACCTGGGGAGAGTACACTTGGGAGAAGTATTCCAATTTTTCTCCCTCTCGTTAGTCTATCCCTCCTTGAAAAGTTAACATTTTCTCTTGGCAAAGAAGACTCTAAGCATTGAAGGTTAATCTGCACTGGACTGCAGGTTCTGCAGAATATAAAAGAACTCCTGAGACATGAAGATCCATTTCTGAGGAAGAGATGGAGGGAGGTAGATGGGTAGAGACCTAACAATTGCTTAAGGACCAGGCAGCTGAGTGTTATAACCCTGTGAGCATAAGTGGGCCTTTGACGCCACAGAGTAGGGATAAGAGTCCTAGATTTCCATGATCCGTCTCTGGATGCCCTCCTTGAATAGAACAGTGGGTACAACATCTACCCTTCTGAAACAATGACATGAGCTTCAGCAACATTTATCCAAGACTGATGTTCAAGGATAACTCCATGCAAGGGCTCTTGGCTCAGTGAGATGTGCCTTGATCCGCAGTGCTGATGGCCTCTAAAGGGAGCTGTGCCAAAGGCCTTGGATCCTTGAGATATGAAGGCCAGGGGCTGTGAAAGGATCTCAACAAGATCACTGGTTACTGCTATATCACCCTGGTTCCCTGACTGCCTTCTGCTTAAATTGCTTTTCTAATTGCTTCTTGGTGTGCGAGGATGTTTAAGATCAGGGACGAACTAGACAATGCTTCAAAAGGGTAAGCTAAGGCCTCAAGTCTCTCAATTTAAACAACTTTGCAGGAATGTTCCCCTTTTTTTGCATAAACCCCTAACAAATCCTACAACTCTGAGTATCACGTTCTGGGTCTAAACAGAAAATGCAAAAAAATATGGTGGTCTTTGCACAGGATTTGGCTATTCCAACAGCACTTTTCTTTCTTAGGGGGTGCATATACCCTATAACATTTTACAATCTGTCTGATCCTTCTAATCTATAAAAGAAATAAAGTGCACTAAAAAGTCAATATAAATTCAGTTTTCCCTAGTGGAGGTAGTTACCAGGCTGAGCTTCAAAACAGCCAAATAATGCCAGACTATGGACGCACACAACCAATGCATACACTGTGACTGACAGCAAAACAGATCTAAAAATGACACGGGCAGATGTCTGCTTCATACAGGGAGTGTCCTCAAGGTGCACAAACCTGTCCTGGGACAGGAAAGGGCATTAAGCTCTGGAAACTGGTCCAGATATTGACCTTTTTGTGGCTGTAGTTCCAGTAGTTAGACGGCTGCAAGAAAAGTGATATATTCAAAGAACATTGTACATGAGGAAAACCAAAATCTCAAAACAGAGAATTATGGGTAAACCCTCTACCTAAATAACAGCATGCTTCATTCATAAGGAACAGGGTCCCTAACAGCAGAAAGCGAGAGAAACATGCCTCAGGAAAGCTTTGTAGATGTTAAAAGAAGCTAAAAAGACAAAGCCTGCCCAGTGTGAAAAGACAACATGGTGGCTAGATGTACTATGAATGATGGCAGCTGTGCCACAAATAAAAAAAAATAAATTCCAATAAAAATTGAAGAACCTTAGAAATAGGAGACAAGGATGGGTCAATGTTATGCTATGCAGCCCACACTGGAAAATGTCCCACTTTCCCTGATGCATTTTCTGGGAGGGTTCTGAAAAGATGAGAGAATATTTGCTGCCTTACTTGAGAATCGCTGGTCCCTGTCTAAAGGTGGAAATGAAGTAGCCAAGCTGTCAACTTTACAGCAAGGCTTACGTATGTTTCCCATGATGGATGAGACACACTTTCGCCCCCAGACGCAGCCTGAAATAAGTTTCTACATGAAAAGTCTAAGAGTAGGAACCAAGTGTGGGTCAATATGATACAAAAAATTATCCTGGCCCTATGGAACCTGGCCCTCTGTTTGATCATCAGGGGAAACGGGAAAAAAATATAGGACAGCCCCCAAACCAGTCCTAGAATAATGCATCCTTGCAATGTCCAGTGGGTGAAGGGAGAAATCTCTGGCACTCTGTGTTGGTTGGAGCTACACTAATGTTTCACAAGCATGCATAGCTCCCCATTCTAAAACTTCTATAAAATAGACATTTTCTTCTTTATTAAGATCCAAAAAAAAAAAAAATTTAAGATAACACTAAGAGTGAAACTCGTTTTTTTTTTTCACAACTTTTATCAAACTTGTGTCTGAGCCTCTTCTCTTGAACTCAACATTTTCTTTTTACGGATTCCAATTCCACTTTAATAACTGGAGTTGAAAATTTGCAGCTTGTCTTTTGGCCTTCCTCTGAAGGATAATCTGCAGTTACAGTTCAATACGCCTGCATATTTTTTTATTAAACATTTTCTAACATGTCTAACTTGGGCATCAGGACACTTATTTTTTCAAGAATGGGCAATACAGCAGGTAGGAAAAAAGCCTGCTGGACCTTTGTTGATTCTGCAGACCTGCATACAGTTTAACTAGCAATTTGATCAGATGTCTGGGTCTGGTATCTCTGCAGATTTGCACAGAAAATTTGTCTGTGCATAAAATACGGGTACAGACATATCCTGACAGCTGTTTTCCAAACACAACTGTGAAATGCATAAAGCTTTAAACAAACAAATGAGACAACAAAACTCTGTATAAAATATTTCTGTAACTATGCAAGTCTCTCAATGCAGCATTTCATGCTCCTTTAACACTAAAATGTTCCAACTTCGAGATGACAGAATCTCAGGAAAACAAAATACAAGTGTTCTGGAGGATTTCGGACATAAACTACTTTCTTTTCTCCAAAACTGCAGTACTTTGAAGTATGCAGTTGGACTCATTAACTGCGTGCGTGTGTGTGTGTGTGTGTGTGTGTGTGTGTGCGTGTAGGGGGGGGGGGCAGCATTATAGAATGCTGAAGTGCTTTTCCCACTTTAAAAACAGATGTAACTTTATATTAAACTTAAAATGTGAGACCAAATTTGTTTTAATGTAGCTCCATTTTGTCAATTAGAAGCTTTCATGCTTAGTCTTTTTAAAGTCTGAACAAACAGCTGATTCTGAACATGCATGGATGCTTTATTTATAACAAGAATAACAAGACTTTAATGAAGAACATGGGCATTTTCTTTGTACCACCCAAGGTCCTGTAAACCCCCCCCCACACACAAACAAACAGTAGCTGTAAATATTTCACTCTAAATCACTACACTGCTAAAAATAGTAACACATTATTAACAGCCCTGCTCAGTACACCACATTAAAGAGAAAGATCACTTAAAGGGAATAAATTAATATCTCAAAGACCAGGGTAACTAAAAATACAAGCACAAAACTATCTGCCTAGCACAGTAGACGTTTTGATGCACTCCATGGAAAAATACATATGTGATTTCCCAATGTCCACAGTATCTCTAGCTTTGCTTCATTTTAAATATTCTGTAAGAAATCTTTGGATGCAGAGTCAACTAAACCAATGACAATGCTACTCACTAACAGGAGTTTCCAGCAACCAGTCAGTTTCATAAATGAAGACAGATTAATTTTCATCTGGATTAACACTGAAAAGCAACTACAGATAGGTAACAGAACAGCCTACAAAACAAAGCAGAAACCTGAAAACCAGCAGGAAAATTTAAATACACAAGTTTGTTCTACAAGAATGCCAGACTGGAACTTGCAAATAAGCATCCTTGGGAATTACGACAGACAAGTCAGTCCTGTGGCTGCAAAGAAATCCTCATTCTAGATGCTTTTCTGCTGGTCCTCACTTTGGAATACTTAAAGATCAGTTAAAAAAATGAAGACCTACAAATTCAGGTAGCATTCTACTCAAACCTATATGAAGTCGTGATCCACTGAATGCGAGATGAATTTTCAGAAGCATGTGAAATAACCAGCCTTCTTAACTATTTATTCAAGACAGCCTACTGTAAGATTAGGAAGTTTTTCAATTTTGTGAAACTGCATATTATGCAATGTAAAACACAGTTAAATAATACCTAATTCTCAAACTTAACTTTGTGAACAGTTTCTAACCAATGCATTTACTCCTTCAATTTGGGTGTGAGGAGCAACAGGGGTTCTGTTAACAATATGATGTGGATATAAAGAAGTGGGTTAAACGTTTTAGGAGGGATTCTCTCTCATTACTCTCCTGAAACAATCCCTCACGTGGACAGCAGCAGCATCCTGATTAAACCACACAAAGCAGTAGTAACTTTTACCATTACCTCTTCCCCTTAAGGCCTATATAAAACAGGGGGCTTCTTCTTAACAATGCAACTGTTGCAGAGAGCTTTTTACCAATTCAATGCTTGCAGAAAGCTTTTTACCAGTTCAACTTTCTTCCATACACTGTACTATCACCCAATGCATAAATGTCTTCTAACAGGAATGAGTGACCTTTGACTATGTATACTGTGTCACTGTGGGGGTTTCGTTATCAAAATAGAAAATAAAACTGTTGAAAAAAGTCTGAAAATTGGGGGGGGGGGGTCAATAGCCAGCTACGGTTAACCTGTAGTTAGGATTTCAGAAAAACTGATTCAACTGTCAACAGTTGAAATGAACTGTTATACAGGGTCCAGGTGCATCTGTGTAAAAGTGCAACTGTGGACTTGCAAGCACTACTAATTTTCAGAGCCTATGGCTGGGTTGTTTAGATAGCTCATGTAATTGTGCAATGCCTACTGTGGAAAACAATGGCATATACTTGTTTTTGCCACCCATCTTCCTGAAATTTAACTCCAAGAATAAGATTAAGACCTTTATCTTGCCTTAGTGTTACCGATAGAAATCATGTGTGAGCACGTAATGGCACACACTCAGGAATAATTCTGTGCAGCTGGCACTTCTGTTCTGCCTTCCTGCCCACCCCTGTGGTTAAAAATGCATTCTGAAGAAACTATAAAAGACTTTCTTAGGGGTCAAAGATATGGGTAAACAACCCATAAAAGAACAACGGTTCCATTGTTCCTATAAAATTAAATCAAATTCAACCCACTGACGGACAGTCACATTGTTTTTATACAATTAACAAATCAAATTTGTCATCGCTTTCAACAGTTTCCTACATTGGGGGGGGGGGTGCACCAATTACCTCCCTTAAAGGCAGAGTCAAAACAGATTCTGACAAAGGAGGAAGACAAACTTTGGACCAGGGAAAATAACTGGGTCTGCAGACGCCTCACCTTCTTCCGCTCCCATTCTGACAAGATACAAGCCATGTCCTTACCACCATCTGGCACTTTTGCTACAGCAGATATTTAAATGTGCCTACTGGAACTCATCTCTTCTTTAGGAAGAAGGTTTCAGTAAACATACAGCTTATCAGGTTGCTCAAATGTCCCTTTGTTTATAGGAATACACAGCAAAAGCCTTAGTTTCAGAAAATCTCTGCACTTCAGCTCAACAGAAACATATTCAGATTACTTTGCTGAAAAGAAATTACAAAATTTGTCTGCAATTTTCAAGTCTTCCGTTTTAAGTAAACATGCACTGCAATAGTTTGCATATCACAAAAATAGAACTTGAAGCCAACAAGATTATGGCATTTGCTTTGGTCAGAAATTAAACCACTATACAAAAAGAGGTGAATAAGCAAAACTGATCTTTGAATTTACCCGCAAAAATTAATCAAACAAGAACAAAAACTATATAAAAATTAAAAGGATCATCAAAAACACCCAGTTAAACATTTATACTAATCTCCGAGGTTCTCAGTGCCTATCCTGTTTCTGAACTCTCTGCAACCTGTGACCACCGTCCAATTTTTAAATAAGCTGCTCTGTTCACACAAAACAGCAGCTCTGTCTACTCGGCTGTTTGCCCTCAATTCCCTATTACAGGCAGTCCTCACGTTATGGACATCCAAAATGCAGACAACCCATAGATATGAATGGGCTGCCGCAATGTCAGAAAACAAGTGAAAAAAATGTAAATCCTTAAAGATGCCCAAATGTGTGTGTGTGTGTGACTGATATGCCTCAATCTCAGAGCAAGAAATCTGGACAAAGTCATAAATATAAGTGGGACAAATGTCCAAAAATAGGGACAATTTTAATAAACACTGCTCTAACAAACTTAGAAAGTTGATAAAATAACAGGTTTTGCATTAGCATGAATTGTCTGAAGGGTATGAATTCTGAAACTAAAATGTCTGTCATTTTCTAACTTCAGTTAGTAATGATTTGACAAGAATGGACCAAAAATATGAGGCAAAAATCTGGACATTCTGTGAAAATTTATACAATTGAGCGGTATGTTTTATGTGTGTGAAAAAGTCCTCAAACACTGCATTTAACAAGATGCCTTAAACTAGCTATGTTGATAGAAGGTAAGGAATCATAGGAAGTAAGGAAGCATAGCTACAGTATGCAGTATTATGTTTAATTTTTTTTTTTTATTTGGAAGTGTTTCTAAAGTGTTTTATATGCAAAGAAAAGTAAAATAAATACTAGACTGAGGCAAATATTTGACTAAGTGACATTTAAGAGCCATATGTACTTGTGTCCACTTACATACAAAATTGACTTAAGGATAGACTAAAAACGGATCTCGTCCTTAACCAGCACTGGGATTGCCTGTATTATACATAAAGCCTGCTTGTGTATAGCTATTTTCAAATTATATGAACCATTATCAGCACTCATGTAAAAGTCTCAACTAAGTAATTTGTTAACATGTTAAAAAACTTAAATGAACTGTAGGGTCACCACCCTAAAAGTAATTTCTTACAGGTTTGTATAAGCACCAGTTCTAAGTCATACAAATATATAACCACAGCCCAAAGAAACAGCCAGTGATTACCTTCAATATTTTATTAAAACACACGTCCACCAGTAGAAAATCCAAAAGATACAACTTCAACAAATGTCTCTGCCTTGAAATAAAAACTGTAATCCAGGTAAAACTTTGGGCTGTGGTTATATAATTTCTTACAGGTGTTTTGTGGAATAGGCAAAATCATAATTTTGCCTTAACAGCAGCTCTTGTCTACTTCAGTCTGAAAAAAAATTTGACATTCTTAACCCTCTATATTTTCACCACCACTGGGACAATGAAGTCTGCATGCCTGTTTGCTTGCCTGCTACAGTTAATAACTGGGAATTCCTAGTAATAAAAGCACATGCCATTTTCCTAAATTATGTGAAAACCTCTACAAGGATTATGGAGTTGCTTATAAGTGGTCATCACTGCATTTTTAAGACTAAGCAAAACAAAATAAAGAAAAAATAGGAAAGTAATAGAGATTTTCAGTCCAACCTCAGTTTTCACTAGCACTCAAAGTCTTCTGAAGGTAAACGCAGCCAGTTTCCGTTCTCTGTAGACACCTCATTGTGATTTACCTTTCCCAGTCTGCTTTGTCATTATAACCTGCTAGCAACAGCTGGAGGCACAAAGTTATGAAAGAGGAAAAAAGTAACATTTTGCTTGATAAATACATCAGTGTTGTTACAATAAGGGACCCATACATTAATATAAAAAATAATAAAAGCAAGTGCTGTTCTGTTATGTAAAGCAACTATTAAATGGTGTTAAAGTTGCTATCTCAGCATTTTTAACAAGCTATTCTTTTACACAAGAACATTTTGCATGACACTGTAAATATTGGAACTACTGCGGCAAATGACAATACTTGTATCTGAAACGTGTCACACTGGGCTGTATTTTAAATGAACTATGCCTCAGACGAAGAAACAATTTGAATAATCATCCATCAAGACAGAATTCATGCATAACATGAAACTTTTTTTATACAGTTTGTACATTAAAATGTTAAAGATTTTTTATACACTTCTGCATATGCGTTTGGAATTTAAGTACACATACTATACTTTCAGAAATTTACCAATAATTTTACCACATACTTCTGTTTCCTCTGGATCCAGACATACTCATGACAAGAGGAAGACAATGTATAAAATTCCTGTATCAAACCAAGTAGTTAGCATTCTCTCACAATATAACTATCACATAAATTTAACACCCACGTATCTGCAATGCACATATTTAGATTCACAGGTATTTGCTGGCTTATTGCTATGTGAGGATCTTAAGAAGCCCAGCCTTACATTCCCATGGTAGTTTTGAACCTTATATTTTACATACAAATATCCCAGAGGTAGGCGGAACAAGGATGTTTTAGGACACATACTTGTTGCCTCAATGCATGAGGGACACTTGTGCTAAATCAGAGGTGAAATTGCAGTTTGCCATCCATTCGTCCAAACTGCATTTGAATAGAGTTAGAGAAGTACTTCTCTAAGTGCAGTGGAAAAGGAATCCATGGAAGAGATGTTCACTGGGATACATACCTGTCCTTCCTCCAGATTCTACTTATGATGCAAAAGAGATGGAGATCCCTAGAGCAGCTGTTCATATACTACCAGTGGACTTTCGTATGTGTAATGGGTCTGACATGATAGGGTCTGTGAAGGCTCCATATGCGAGTCAGAGGTCACCTTGTAGACGTCTGTATGATGCTGAGTGGGGGCACAAGGCTTAGATGGTTAGCATAGTTTTTGTGATTTAGGCCTTTGATTTTTTTGTGAGAAAGTGCTGTGATCACTACAGCCATGATAACTAAATGGGGCACTGTACTCAATTATTGGCTCTATGAGAGATGAATACAGTAGAATGATTACATCCCTGGGCCTGGACAGAAGCTATGTGATAAGAAAGGACTTTCTTATAATAGTGGATACATGGTGATCAAAGGACAGTTCTTTGCGACATAGGCTCCCAGATCACTGACTACGGGATCAACTTTCAGGGGTGTGTCATCAATGTGATAGTTGCAAGACAAGGTATGCATATCAAAGGATACAGTTATAAATTTCATGGCATTTAGGCTTCTACGTTCATAGCTGATTACTAGGCTAACAATTCTGGAGTTGCTTTAGTTCATGGTTTTGACACCAGTTATTGGTTAGGGAAAGACCCTCTTGGAGGATTTTGGTGTCCCGATGGCAACAACTTTAGTTGTCTGCAAATTTCTAATCTGAAGACTGCTTTCAAGAGTGGACTAGATGTAATCAACTGGTAGGTGGCAGTACAGTCTTGTCTGACTACATAAAACAAAACTGGAAATTACCTAAATTCCATTTACTTATGTATATGCAAGCACAGTTTTCTTAATAAAGTCCCTCAATGTAAAAAACAATTGAGGATCCTATAGAGACAATGGCAATGACATTTGTCTTCCTGGTTAGAGACCTACCTACTTCCATCATAACAAATGAAATGGTAAAATGTGCAGGACAGATCATCACAGCTTCAGTAAAGCCTGGGGTCAGGGTGCCAAATGCTCCCCCACCTCCCAAAAGCTAACACATTTCAAGCTGGACTGTGTATTAAACATGTAGACTAAGCTCCAACAGCATCACTGACAAAAAGTTGCTGTTAGCTGACAAATGCTGTCTGACAATTAATTGTTTAACTCTACTCTACAAGCAGGAACAGGGATTGGAAGCCCAACACTAGTTCTGATAAACCAAAGTTGGAAAAGTGAGGTCCACCATGGTCCTCAAGTACTGCCCAACACTACAATGCAGTAAGCAATGTGTCGATAAAGGAAGAAATGGGGGTGTGCAGATCAGGAAGTGATGACTGGAAAGCAGCCTGAACCTCAAGCAGCTGTCTTCCCTTAATGCATCTGGTGCTGAAGATCACACCCTCAGATTAAGAAGGGTTTGCAGCAGCCCTTTTTTAACCACAGACAGTTATGCTTGATCCTTCCTTAACAGGATTCCAGCATGGTTAGGACTGCTGCTGTGCCTTTTTTCCCCCTGAGGTACCACTTCTGGAGAATCAACAAGACTACTTTTCCTCTAGCGAGAGTACAATCGCACTAGTGTGATCCAGACACTGAGGCCATGTCTGGATGGAAAATAACAGGCACATGGGTAGTAGATGGTTAATGAAAAATCTTTCTTTAAAAGTTGAAAGGGATCAGCTGTTTGTCTTACTGCAGCCCCATATACCTACCACTAATTTTAGAGAATGAGGAAGGGTCAAGCTCTCTGTCTTACTGCAGCCCCCTATACCTACCACTAGTTTTAGATAATGAGGAAGGGTCAAGCTCTGTCTTACTGCAGCCCCATATACCTACCACTAGTTTTAGATAATGAGGAAGGGTCAAGCTCTGTCTTACTGCAGCCCCCTATACCTACCACTAGTTTTAGATAATGAGGAAGGGTCAAGCTCTGTCTTACTGCAGCCCCATATACCTACCACTAGTTTTAGATAATGAGGAAGGGTCAAGCTCTCTGTCTTACTGCAGCCCCCTATACCTACCACTAGTTTTAGATAATGAGGAAGGGTCAAGCTCTGTCTTACTGCAGCCCCATATACCTACCACTAGTTTTAGATAATGAGGAAGGGTCAAGCTCTCTGTCTTACTGCAGCCCCCTATACCTACCACTAGTTTTAGATAATGAGGAAGGGTCAAGCTCGGTCTTACGGCAGCCCCCTATACCTACCACTAGTTTTAGATAATGAGGAAGGGTCAAGCTCTCTGTCTTACGACAACCTCATACACCTACCACTAATTTTAGCTACTGAAGGGGCTGCCACATGTACAGCTCTCGAGCTCAAGAAGAGACTCTCCACCAGACAGGGCAGACCAAATTCAGGAGGCGAGTTTTTGAGCCTAAACTACTTTAAATATATATAGACAGGAGTCCCTTCCATTAGGACGTCAGCAGCTCCTCTAATAATGAGAGATACTGGGACACTCAAAGGAAGCACACCATCGTAACCAACTCTGATTCTTGATGGGGATCCAAGAATCAGACAGCTGTAAAAGGTAGAAACCCCTGGAGGAAAAGAAAGATGGAGGCAACACTACTATTGCTTGCTTAAGTTCAAATGTCTTGTGATCTATTAACTCTGGGGAAAAATACAATCCATATTGTGGGCAAAACTGCAAACCATACTGTAGCTTGATACAGATCCCCCACCATGCTCCAGGATTCCCACTCCTCTTTTCCTGATGTACTGGAAAATATTAGGGTTCAACCAACAAACCCTAATCATGGGCTATTTCAACTACCCCACCATTAACTGGGAAAACTACTCATGTACCAACTCCTTTGCTCAACGCTTCCTAAAATTCATAAACTCCAATGTCCTGAATCAACTTATCCACACCCCCACCAGGGCGATAATATCCTGGACCTAATCACTACCAACATGAGTGAGCGGTGTTACACACCTGAAGTCAACTCCTTCTTGGTCAGATCAGATCCGACCATAAGCTAATCACCATAGATGTCCACATCTCGCCCCCACCCCCCATTAAGGAAACGAATGTAAAAAATTTCTCCAAAGCCAACTTCATGCTAATAAGACAGAAGTGGCAAACTTCACGACACCCATGCAGATGGACAATACAGTTACGACTGCCAAATCTTATACAAATGCACTCCATATGCACTTACACGAGTGCATGGATCGTGCTATCCCTAGCAGAACCAAGACACTATCCTCCAAAAAAAGGAAGCAAATCTGGTGGTCCTCTGCTACAAACAAACTCTACAACAAAAGGAAGAAACTGTTGCAAAAGAGAGTAAAATCCCATGAGTGGAGGAGCTCCCTAGTCAGCCTTAGCAAGAAGCTGAGATCCCTCATAAAATCCTCCAAAGCCGGCTATGAAAACAAGATTGCCACTGACTCTAAAGACAACCACAAAGCATTCTATAGCTATGTTAAGAATCTCAGCGGTAACACCCAGATATGCCTGAGTTTCAGCACAATGGCATGAAAATTATAGAATCAACTGATATCGCCAACATCCTGGCTGATTAGGTTCAGTGCCAACTTTACCCCCCCTCACCCCCTAAAGGGCCCATATCCATACCGGAAGAATGCAGTACCCCTGAAAACACAACTGAGCAGGTAAAAACTGTACTTTCCAAAGCCAAGAACACAGCATCCATGGAACTGGACAACATCCCAGGCTGCGTTCTACATGAACTTCAGAACGAACTAGCCCCCCACCTAAGCACCATGTTCAATCACAACCTCATGTCAGGCTTTGTACCCACTGAATGGTGCACGGCAACATTTATGGCACTAAACAAAGTGGGGAGCCATCACGGACCCTGGGAACTATCGCCCTATTAGCCTGATGAGCCTGGTTTGCAAGGCCATGGAACGTATCATCATGGAACTCATAAAGAAAGACATTGCTAACCTCCAAACTCTGGACCCCACCCAGTTCGGGTTTGTGAAGGGCAGATCATGCCTCCTGAACCTGATCAACTTCTTTGAAACAATCACCAAAGCCGTAGACGAAGGTAAGACAGTTCACACAGCCTATCTTCACCTTGCCAAGGCTTTCAAACACCATCCCCCACAGATACACTCACTAAACTGGGTATAAATCCATGTCACAAGATGGGTTGCCAACTGGTTTACTGACAAAACACACAATGTAAAAGTTGCAGACTTCACACCTGTGACAAGTGGAGTATCACAGGGTTCAGTCTTGGGTCCTCTCCTGTTTGGTATCCACGTCTCTGAAGTACAGGCTAACACAGAGGGTCTCTGGCTGAAGTTCTCAGATGACTGCAAATTAGGTGCCATAGTAGAGTCTTTAAACATCCTACAGAAGGGCCTCACTGAGACTGATGCCTGGTGTCAGAGCCACGGTCTCAAGCTCAATGCCAAAAAGCGCATTGTCATCCCCTTTGGTAAAACCTTGGCAGTACACTTAATGCCGAAGGTGTGATAAGAGACCTTGGGACACAGGACAGTAGTCTCTCCTTTGATAACCACATCGCCACAGTAGTCATGAAATCCTTTTATGTGGCACACCTCATCACGAAAGGGTTCTCATCCAGGAAAAAAAGAGGTCATTGTTCCCCTCTACTCCGCTCTCGTTAGACCCATTATTGAGTACAACGCCCCTTTTGGAATGTACCTCACAAGACATCTGCAACAGCTGGAAATGCCATAAAAATACCTCACAAAGAGGATTACGGGACTCAAACAGATGCCCTATGCTGACCATCTCAAAAAACTCCAGCTTTGCTCCATAGCATATTGCCTACTCCGAGGTGATCTCTGCCTAACATACAAAGCTATGTCAAACCCAGAGCTGTTGGACATGCTACACCTAAAGAAATCCCAATCCCTCTGAGCTACACGCTCCAGGGACCTAAACCTTGTCACCACAATAAACAGAAAATGCTGGAGGGATAGAGTCCTGTCCCACAGACTTCCCATACTCTGGAACAAGCTACCTTATCCATGTCAAGCTGAGTTCCTCATTAGCACTCTTCAAGAAAGAAAGAAAAATCTTGATGAGTTGATGGGAAATAGGAAATTCACCCCAAGGATCACTTCTGTGGCTCTGCTTGACAGAGGCACAGGAAAATAACCTTCTTGGGTGGCAAAAGCCAGGGAACCTTGTTGGCTAGGCTGACATAGGCCCTTGGGGCGATAGCCTAGTACCTAGCTATGAACAGCAAAACCAGAAAATTTGCAGATGGGAAATGAACCACAGAAGAGATCACTTTTCTTTCTACAATGCTTCTCAGACAATCCTTTCGATCTAACAATGACAGAGGCAAGAAGTTTAGCTGCAGTACTTGGGAAATAGGAAATTCATGAGGGTCTTCTGCAAAATGAGGAACTATCAGAACTGACCCAACAAGCAGAATGAGCAAATTTAGAGGAAACAATGACCTCAAAGAAGGCTGGCAACACAAAGACTGAAGGTGGCAAAATGGTGATCACTAATGGGTGTGCATCATTAAGGTAGCATAATGATCTTTACATGTGCACCCTCTAAACACCTTCTCCTGAGAATGGAAACTTTACCATACAACCATGTCAACATTACGATCTGGTATTCCATGAAAAAGCAGGTATAGCAGCGGTCGTCATCATGGTGGAATCCCAAGATAAGATAAGAAAATGGCTGCCACAAAGCTCTGCGTGATAAGCGGTTTAAACTTTTTTTTTTTTTTTTTTGTCCTAGGACTTGAACCACTAGACAGGAATAAACTAAGATTTGCAAATAAAATTACTAATAAGAAAATTAGGAAAAGCAAACGGTAGAGACATAGGAGTGCCATTTTAATCAGAACAAACGTGGTGGTTAACATTGCTGAATCACAGTATTCTGCACTTTGAGCAGTTAACAGATGGGATGCTTCCATGCGAAGTTTGCATATCCTTCCTGTGTCTAAGTAACAGATGGGATGCTTCCATGCGAAGTTTGCATATCCTTCCTGTGTCTAAGTAACAGATGGGATGCTTCCATGCGAAGTTTGCATATCCTTCCTGTGTCTAAGTAACAGATGGGATGCTTCCATGCGAAGTTTGCATATCCTTCCTGTGTCTAAGTGGGTTTATGCTGTGATCAAGAGGTTTCAAACATTTCTGACAGACATGTAGGCGAATCTTTTTAACTTTGTCAACTGGATTAGTCCCACTAGACTTTAAGCTTCATTTTCAGGGGAGACCAGAGTTTTATTTATACAGATTAGGGAAATTATCGTACAGTTTCCAAATTCTGTGAAATAATACTGATACTGTCAGGTGTGCAGCAGCAAAGATGACAAGAGTGTTTGTTAAACAAGCCTTCTCTTTGTTTTAATGGTGACATGAAAGAGTGAAAACAAGAAAGTCAGAGACATCTCAAGCAGTAGGGTCAATTGTTTTGGTTTAAAAAAAATTAAGACTATTAACTAGATACTGTACTTTGTCTTAGTGGACTAGTATCACAGATTCACAAGCAGAACCACAGGAGTCCAGCTACAGTTCTATGGTGGTGTCAGTGGCATCAGAAGTGAGGAAAACATGTAACCACTTCAGAGATCTGAAATACCTCTAATGAGTTATATGTATAGGTCACAAAAGAAAAACTGAATCAGGAAGCTCACAGATGAAATGCAGGAAAGACCCTCTTACGTCCAAGCAAAAACATGAGGATTATCAAGAGGACAGCATGCTGTGCACCAAAATATTCTACACCTCAGGTATTTACAGACTACAGAAATTACAGAAATACCTGCGAGAAATTTTCGATTCGACAAAATATAATCATGCCCTTAAATGAAAGGGACACAAAGGTAATAAAAGAAATGCAAATCCTCATGAGTTAAACTACGAAAGGGAAGTTAATTTAACTAGGTTTCAGAAGCAGTGGCAAAATGTATTGCTCCATTGTATGACTTCAGTCTACAATTGGATTCTGAGCAAAAGCAGTGACTTTGGGTCTTTCTGTGAAATAAAGTGACTTCTGAATTAAGACTATACAATCAGTTTCTGATAAGTGCATGGTAAGTAACTGAAAAAAATAATGTCTGGCTAGGTAGATAGGACGGGGACATCTTACTGCACATATCAGAAAAAAAAATATTTTATTTATTTACTTAACATATATTAACCTGGAAAGTCCGACTAGGAAGGGGCCTATTTTCAGCTGAGGCCTGGGGACTTAACAAAACAAGAAAACACATGCAGTACAATTGACAGAATTAAGTTACCGGAGGAAAAAAAGAGCAAGCAGTTCTACTTTTGTCATTAAAACAAAATTAATGCTATATATGGATAAACAAACGTTGTACATAACATAACAGACATATGAATGCACATGACAGTATTCAAGACGGTGATTGTGAATGGATGGAAAGAAAAAGAATATTCAAGTACAGAGCAATGGAAGAGAATAAAAATACTGAAATACTATGACTGGGTGCTGGGGTATTAAGCTGTGCTGGAAATGAAAAGGATAAAAATCCTTCTCGACAGCCGCAGGCAGCTTACACTGACTTACTACATATGCACTCAGGCTTATAAAGTTAATGCCCTCAGGGCTCTATTCTGGGTCCTCTCCTATTTATTATACTTATAAATAACCTCCGCTCACCATGCTACTTTAGTTCAGTATGCAGATGACTCAACATTAATATGTGCAGCCTCAATAATAGATAAGCTCCAAGACATTATCCAAAAATATTTTTCCTCGTTAGAAACCTGGCTCAAACAATCAAACTTCATACTCAACTGTAAGAAAAGTTAATGCTTTTTCTCAAAAAGTTGACAAAATCAAAAGCAGTATTTTACCACAAAGTCATCAAATACTGTCACTGAAACTGTAAATCACAGTAAACTTCTTCGGCTTTACAATAGATGACAATCTCAAAAATGACCAGCATATACTGCACACCATTAAATGTACACGAGAAACCAGGCTACCTTTATAGGATCAATGGAAAAACACTTTTTAAACATAACTGCTGCCTGTAGAATTCAATAAGGTGCATGTGAGCTCTCTCTTTAGTAACTTCCACCTCTAAAATCTCAGAATGTATAAATGTAAATAAAAATGTAACTACTCTGTGTTTAACTTGAGCCAGGTATAATGCAATGTAAACAAATGGAGATTTTCTCCATGGGCCTCCTCTGAAAATTTGTATTACCTAGTCGGACTTTGCCGGTAAACAAAGACAAATAAGCTGTAGATAAAAATACAAAAAAGAAAAAGAGCTTGATACTGGTTATAAAATGGACTGTAGGAAATAAAAACAAAACAGGAAAATCTGATAACTATAAGAGAAGCAGCAGACAGCAGAGTTGGAAAAAATGCAGGAATCATAAAATAAGCATTTAATAATTTTAGACAAAGCATTACTGGCACTAGTTAGATAGCCCTAAGAAAGGAGCAAATTCAGCAGTTTATACAAGTGTTTGACGCAACTTTTGCAAACTAATGATTATGGGTACTCAAAGAATTAAAATTAAAGAATATATCAAGGGTACCCATTAAGTAAATGGTCATTCACTATATCCATGGATGATGTGGTAAAGGCAGTTAAGAAAATGAACAATGTCCATCTACAGCTGAGTATGTTAGGCCTGTTATATAGAATTGACATATTTACAGTGAAAGATGAAACATCTGTAACTGTAAAAATAAGTCAAGAAAATCAATGGGCATGGATAAACAAGAGTGACAGAAGATATTAAGGGGAACAAAGTTTTCAGATTTAAGGATTACTTTTTCTAATAATGATAAAGACAGCAGTGGAAACATTTTTTTTATAAATAAATAAAAACCTAGTAGTGGGAGAAAACTGTGTCATACAGCAAGAAAAACATGGCAAAAACATACCTGAAAGGAAATATGAGCTGTACGGTAGGCAGTCTGCCAGGAAGCTTGGCAATGCAAGCATGTATTTTTTCAGAGGCATCAGGGGTTCTAATCTGAGCCCCATTAAAAGCGTGACAGCATATAATTATGAAAATAAAAAATTAAGCTACACCCATCAATCTATTATGTACTTAATTGGGCTATATTTAGTTCAAACCACGGCTTGGCTATACAAGTGAGAATTTGGAAATAATTGTGTCTGCCACACATTACAGGGGGGAAAAAACTACAATGACAAGTACCTGCTGAAATATGTAAACTATGGAAAAATGAAAATCGCCTATGGAAATATGACCTTGCAAGAAAAATACATGGCAAATGAATGTTGTGTTGTATAGGTCCATAGGTGTGTAGTAGGCTAATGGCCTTGAAGCCTTTACAAATCTTGCCCATAGGATTACCCTGGCATCGTGCCACCCAACCTTAGTTCCTAGAGCCACTGGGGTGGATCCCAGGGTGAATTTTCTATTTCCCATCCACTCATCAAGATTTTTCTTGAAGAGGGCCAGTGAGGTGCTCTCTGCTTGACATGTATGGGAATTCTATTCCATGGCATGGGCAGTCTATGGGTTATGAACCTGTCTCACCAGCATGTTCTGTTGATTGTGGTAATAAGGTTGAGGTCTCTGGAGCGTGTGGTGTGGAGGGATTGGGATATCATTAGATGTAGAATTTCTAACAGAGCTGGGTCAGACAAGGCTTAGTAAGTGAAGCAGAGATTGCCTCTAAGTAGGCGATATGAGACAGAGAATAGTTGGAGTTTTTTTGACTGTGTCCATATAGGACAAGTGTTTAAGGCTTAGGATCCTCCTTGTGAGGTACTTTTGCAGCTTCTCCAGTTGTTGCAGATGTCTAGTGAGGTACATGCCAAATGGGGTACTGTACTCAACGACTGGACTAATGAGGGAAGAGTAGCAGGAGATAATGACCTTTATTCATGGATGCAAAACCCTTAGCAATGAGATGTGCCACACAGAAGGACTTTCTGACCACAGTGGCAATGTGGTGGTCAAGAGAGGTTACTGTCAACCTGTGTTCCCAGATCTGTTATAATGCCTTCTGTGTTCTGTGGACTACCATCAATGTAGTAATTCAAGGGAACCGAGTTTTTCACAAGGGGGATGACTACATATTTTTGGCACTGAGCTTAAGGCCATGGTTCTGACTCCAGTCATTGGCCTCAGTGAGGCCTTTCTGTACCAGAGTCCCTTCGTGTTGGCCTGGACTTCAGAGAAGTAGATGCCAAACAGGAGAGGACCCAGGACTGAACCCTGTGGGACTCCACTCGTGACTGGTTGGCAGTCTGACTTGGAGTCACCTACTTTCACACTGTGGGTTCTATCTATCTGTGAGCCAGTTTGCAACCCACCTAATGACATAGGGGTTGGATGCCTAGCTTAGCGAATTTTTCTGAACCCTGAGTGGGGAATGGTATCAAAGGCCTTGGCCAGATCAAGGTAGGCT
Source organism: Protopterus annectens (assembly GCF_019279795.1). Classification (NCBI taxonomy): domain Eukaryota; kingdom Metazoa; phylum Chordata; order Ceratodontiformes; family Protopteridae; genus Protopterus; species Protopterus annectens. The sequence continues at coordinate 143,551,450 of NC_056745.1, read as the reverse complement.
ATATGAACCACCTTGCCTTCATCCACAGCTCTGGTGACTGACTCAAAAAAGTCGACCAAGTTGAGCAGGCATGATCTACCCTGCACAAAACCAAACTGTGTAGGATCCAATGTTTGGAGATTCCCTATATCCTTGTTTATTAGGTCCATGATGATGAGTTCCATAGCTTTGCATATGAGACTCATCAGGCTAATGGGGTGATAGTTCCCATGGTCTGTAAGTCGCTCCTCCTTTGTGAAGAGGGATGACTGTAGCAGTGCGCCGTTTGGCAGGGACAAAGCTTGAGGTGAGGCTGTGATTGAACAGGGCCACACAGGTGAGGTGCCAGTTCAACTCGGAAGTTCATGTAGAACACAGCCAGGGATATTGTCAGGTCCCATAGAAGCTGTATTCTTGGCCTTGGACAGTGCTGTTTTAACCTGTGCAGCAGTAATACTGGGTGCCTGGCAATCTACTGGTATTGTGATTGGTCCTGGGGGGGGGGTTAAAGTTGGCACTGAAACTGTCGGCCAGTATATTGGCAATATCTGTTGGCTCGGTATAGGAGGTACTATTGTACAGTAGCTCAGAGCAAATCTGGGTATTGTCGTGGAGATTCTTTACATAACTACAGAAGGCTTTGTGGTTATCTTTACTATCTGCTGCAATTCTGTTTTCATAGCTAGTTTTAGAGGATTTGATGAGGGATCTCAACTTTTTGTTGAGGCCGATGAGAGCTTTTCCAGTCTTGGGATTTCACCTTATTCCGTATCAGTTTCCTTCTTCTGATATAGAGTTTGTTTATGGCAGGGGACCACCAGATTGGCTTCCTTTTTTTGGGAGGAGAGCATCTTGGTTCTAATGGGTATGGCAAGATCCATGCATTTTGTGTACGTGTTCGTACAGTGCACTGGTGTATGATTCAGCGGTCATGCAACTATTCTCCCTTTGCATGGGTGCCATGATGTTAATCACGTCTGTTTTTAGGAGCTCAAAGTTAGCTTTGGAGAGGTTTCTCATGGTGGTCGCCTTTGCGGGGGTGGATTTCCAAGGTGATTAGTTTGTGGTCGGATCTAACCAGGCAGGAGTCGACTACTGGTATAGAGCAACAGTTGCCCATGTTAGTAATGACCACGTCAAGGATGTTGCTACTTATAGTGGGGGTAACAATGAGATGGTGCAGGGCATTGGAATTAATGAATTCCAGGAAACGTTGGGCAATATATATTGGTACAGGAGTAGTTTTCCCAGTTAATGGAGGGGTAGTTGAAGTCGCCCAGTATGAGAGTGTTAGGTTGGACCCTAATATTCTCCAGGGTGCTTTAGGAACGTGGAGTGGGAGTCTTGGGACATGGTTGGGGACCTATAGCAGGCAACGACCTGAATTGCTGTCTTATCCAGTGTTAGCTGCAACTGAAGTATCTCAGATGCGTTATGTTGGGCTACCAGTATGGGGGTGTGCGCATCCTTTATGAATATGGAAACACCACTGCCTTTGGAGCTTCGGTCTATGTCCTGGGGAAGAAAGGTGTGGAATGTGTTATAGCCTGGTACTGCAGGGGTGCTTTCTGCTGCCTTGACCCAGGTCTTTGTTACAGAACAAATGTTGATGTTCTCCATTTTAAGGAGTATTTCAAGTTGAGTGCATTTTGAGATTTAGACTTCTAGCACCGAGTAGCATGACCCTCAGATTGCATCTGTCTATAGCTGTTACGGTGGTAATTTGGTATTTGGAACACCGCCTAAAAAAGGCACTATAGGGATGGCAAGAGTCTTGGCCAGTATCCGGAAGCCCAGGGGTGACAGATGCAGGCCATCACTGGCAAAGCATCGAGGTCTGTCAATCATGTCATACCTGGCAGAAATACTGGAGCCCCTTAGACGGACACCAGAAACTTAGACAATTGTTGAAATCAATAATTTTCTTCTTGTATTGTAGTATCATTCTGGGTGATGGTAGGATGCGGGCTAGGGTCATACCCGCCTGGGCTACATAATCCGAGAGCTCCTCCATATCTCTTTTTATGTAGTCCAGGGAGGTACGTCTCGGGTCATTCACACCCACATGTACAATGACAGAGTCATATTTGGACCTGTTGTTGAGGGACCTGAGTGCGTGTGTTATGTGACGGATTTGGGTGCCTGACAGGCAACTGACTGTTACTATCTCCTTATTCAACCAAGTGAGTGGGACATCAGTGTGCCTCACTATCGAGTCATCTATGACTAGTGTGTTGGGCATGCTGTTTTGCCTTGGGGGCTTTGGTTGAGTAGCACACTGTTTAGGAGAGTTGTGCGTCTCATGATTAGTGTTGTGTTGTGGTGGTCAAGTGCGTTTCTGCCTTGGAGGTCTCTGCTGTTTGGGTAGATTTTTACTGACAGCCTCCGCAAAGTTGGGTGTGTGGTTTGTGTTTTTAGGTGGAGGCATTGCTGGTGTGCGTTCTGGAGGGCTGTGTGTTACATGTAGTGTGGTGCAAGTGCTGACCACCTTCTCTTGACCAGCTATTCCTGTCTTGGTTGGAGAGTGCGTGGCTTCCAGTTTGGATATGCAAGTGCATCTCTCGCAAGTCTTGAGTGTTGAGAGGTTAAGAGGAGAGGGTTGTCAGTGTACATGAGGCAGTCGCTACATTGCCTCAGGATGGCCAAGTTCACCAGGTTAATAGGAGAAAGCACAGGGAACCGACCTTTAGACATACCTGGAGGAGTGGGCATTAATAATAAGTACTGGAGCTATTTCCTTGTAGAACGTTTAGCGGTGGTGGCACTTTTGTTTGTGCTACAACAATTGCTACAAGAAGTCTGGTAAAGTGCTAAAGTAATAAGCTAGTAAAAGTGCAGGAGAGCAGAGAAAGTACAGTTGTGTACCTACCATAAATGTAGATGTTAGAGTGTATTCACTGTTGCAGTCATTACACTTGGGTTGTCCTGCTGGCAGGCTACCCGCAGTCGGCCTGAATTCCAAAGTCGTGGTCCTGCGTCGGTTGCTGTCACCTCTTCCCTGACGTCAGTGCGCCAGGGGTATACAAGATGCAGCCGACACCATTTTCTTCAGTTTTTCTTGCCCCAGATGTCAGGTGCCCCCAAGAAGGTAGGCAATACATATTGCTTATAAAAACATACAGTAAAATAAAAACAATACCTTCATCTACAAGCAAATACACCACATAGGTTGTATGGGATAGAGAAGTATAGACAAGTCCCAGCAAAGACAGGGGGATGGAGGGTGGGTAACCTGGACTGCAACAGTGAAAACACTCGAACATCTACATTTATGGTAGGTACACAACTGTACTATGTTCATCATGTTTCACTGTTGCAGTCATTACACTTGGGTTGAATCCCAAAGCTGAGGTAGGGCGGCTGGGTCTAAATAGGATTGGGAGTGGCTATGAGGCCCTGCAGAACTGCAGTGGCAAAGCCTGCTCTGGATTTAGAGTAAAGAGGTAAGTGATAATGCTTGCTAAAAGTGTGCACTGAACTCCAAGTTGCAGCCTCCAAAATGTCCTTGGTTGATACTCCTCTGAGAAAGGCTGCTGAAGTGGCTGCTGCCCTGGTAGAATGTGGCCTAATGTGCTTAGGCACTGACTTGCCATGCTGTGCGTAGCTGAAACGAATACAATGTCCTATCCATTTTGAAATGGTCTGCTTTGAGATAGCCTTTCCTTGTGATCCTGCAGCATATGCTACAAACAGTTGTTCAGTTTTTCTGAAAGCTTTTGTTTTGTTCAAGTAGACGCGTAGCTGCCTATGCATGTCCAAAGAGTGCAGAAGTCTCTCCCCTTTATTCTGGGGATTTGGAAAAAAATGATGGCAAATGAATGGTTTGGTTAAGAGCCACAGTGGATACTACCTTTGGCATAAATGTTGGGTTTGTCCTTAGAGAAACCCTGTCCAGATGAAAAATGATAAAAGTTTCCACTGCCATTAATGCCTGTAATTCTGAGATTCTTCTTGCTGACGTTATTGCTAGGAGCAGAGCAGTTTTCCATGATAAGAATTTTATATCAGCTGTATTGGCTGGCTCAAAAGGAGGCAGTGTGAGCTTGAGGCCCCATGTAGGTATCGGTGCTCTCCTTGGGGGTCTTATGTTTTTTGCCCCTCTGAGGTAGTCTTAGCAGTGGATGTGAGAAAATAGGAGGTTCCGTATTGTAATGAGCTGAAATGGCAGAGGCATGGATCTTAATTGATGAGAAGGATAGGCCTTTGTCCAGCATCTCAGTTAGGTATTGTAAAATCTGAGGAATATTTGGAACAAGTGGTTCAAGCCCTTGTGCCTGGTTCCAAGCACAGAATCTCTTCCATTTTTCTGCATAGGATTTCCTGGTGCTGGGCCTTCTGGCTTCCAAGATGACATCCATAACAGCTTTAGAGAGGTGTGTTCTGAGTGGCTATATTATTTGCCATGCAGCCAGATTTAAGGTTCTGAGATGGCTGTGCAGGATCTGATTGTTTTGTTGAGTCAGAAGATGAGGAATTTGAGGTAATGTCCAGGCTGGGCCTTGAGACAAGCTCTTTAGAATTGGGTACCAGTGCTGGCGTGGCCAGTCTGGGGTAATCAATCATTTTGGCTTCTCTTGTCTGACTTTTAGGAGTACCTTGGGAAGGAGAGGCAGTGGTGGAAAGGCATAAACTGTTAGGGTTTTCCAGCTGAATGACAGAGCATCAACTTTCCATGCTTGTGAGTGATAAATCCTTGTGCAGAATCTCTGTAGTTGGCAGTTGTGAGGGGAGGCAAAAAGATCTAGGTCTGGGCATCCCCATTTCCTTGTTATCATGGTGAAGACCTGTGGATCTAGTTTCCACTCGTGAGGGTCCATGAGGTTTCTGCTTAGTTCATCTGCCAGAGTATTTTTCTTTCCTGGCAGGAACTGTGTGTGCAGATGTACCTGATAGGTCAGTGCTGAGCTCCACAAAGTCATGGCTTGCCTGCAGAGGGGGTAGGAATGTGTGCCCCCTTGCTTGTTTATGTACCATATAACTGTAGTATTGTCCGTCTTTAGCAATAGTGGTCCTGGATGTAGTATACATATACACATATAGAATACATTTTCCTGCCATGTGTGCCCCCCAGACATAATCTGATGCATCTGTTAGTGTCTGCCTGGCTGTGGGTAAAGTGAAAGGCTGTCCCTTGTTGTGGTGACAGGCCAGTGCCCACCATTGAAACTCCTGTTGCAGGCAGGGAATAAGAGGTATTATTGTTTCCAGGCTGTGGCAATGTTAAGAGGTATTATTGTTTCCAGGCTGTGGCAATGTTGAGTCCAAACACTTTTGAGATACCATTGTAGCTTCCTCATATGCAGTCTTGCATATGGAATTAGCAGGATGCCATGAAGCCCAAAGCCTGCAGAATTTTTCTTGCAGGTAGCTGGGTCTTTGTTGCCATCATTTGAAAGTAATGAGTCAGTTGCCTTTGCTTGTCTGGCGTGAGATAAGCCATCTGGGCAGTTGTGTTTAAGCTTGCACCCAGGAATATTATCTCTTGAGAGGGCACTAGTTTTGATTTCTTTTCGTTTACTGTGTACCCTAGGCAAATTAGTAATCTTTTTACAAACGCCAGATGCTTTAGAAGAATGTCCTTGCTCTCTGCTTGAATAAGGCAGTCGTCCAAGTAGGGATATATTTGAATTCCTTTTTGTCTGCAAAAAGCAATTACTGGTGCCAGGCATTTTGTGAAGACCCTGGGTGCAGTAGATAAGCCAAAGGGCAGTGCAGAGAATTGGTAATGCATTGAACCAGCTATAAATCTGAGGTATCTTCTGCAAGTTTGTCTGACTGGGACATGCAGGTATTCCTCTTTGAGGTCCAAAGTAACTAGCCAAGCCTTCTTTCCCAACATGGGTAGAAGTTGCTGCAGTGTCAACATTTTGAATTTTGGAACGTCCAGGAAAGTATGTAGAGTAGACAGGTCCAGTATTGGTCTCCAAGCGTTGTCCTTTCTGGGTACCAAGAAAAGTCTTGAGTAAAATCCTTGCCCCTGCTCTTCCTGTGGGACTGTTTGAATAGCCCTCATGTCCATGAGAGCAGAAACTTGTTTTTGTGCCTCTGCCCATTGATTGTGTGGTAGGTTTGGCATACCTTTTGGCCTTGGTAGGGTGTGAAAGTGAAACCTGTAACCCTGAGAAACAATATTAAGAACCCATTTGTCCTGGGTGATCGTGTGCCAATTTTGTGAAAAAAGGTCTAGTTTCCCCCCTAAGGGTGCTGCCAAAAGGTAAGTGCTTGACATAGGTAGAGGAAAGTCATTGGGACTGTTTCCTATAAGGTTGTGATTTGTCTTCTCCGCCTTTGGGGGCTGAAGCACCCCACTGTTTAGGTCTGTATGAGCCTTGGGGCTGAGATCTGCCTCTTGGGCATCTGTATCTGCCTCTTTGTGGTCTGTCTGACACTGGAAAGGACCAATTTTATGAAGGCCAGTTCCTGCTAAATCTGGGTGGCTGAACCTGTAAAAAAATCCTTTACTGTCTGCATTGATTTTGCTTTATCCTCCATTTTCTTTAACACCTCTTCTGCCTTAATAACAAACAAAGTATCATGCTGTAATGGAGCATCCAGTAATTTTGCTTTAACATGATCAGGTAAACTCTGTTCTTTTAACCAAGCATGCCTTCGAATAACAGAACCTGTAACTGCGGCTCTGCAAGAAGCCTCTAATGAATCAAAACCACATTGCAAAGTATGCTTTCCTACTTGTTCAGCTGCATGCAAAAAATCCTGAATTTCCTTATTTTCAGGACATTCTGAGCTAGTAAGCATTTTCTGTTTCAGCAAAGACATTAGATATTGTTGTTATTTAAGCATGTGAAATTGGCAGTTTAAAGCCCTTACAGCTAAAGTAGCAGAGGTATATACTTTTTTGCCCCATCTATCCAGAGCTCTAGAATCCCTATCAGAGGGAACAGGGTTTTTTGCAGTGGAAGCCTTGACCCCTTTGGGACCCTGAGAAATTGTTTCTGGGTCAGCAGCAGGGTTTTTATAAAGAAATTTATGAGAATCTGGGACCCTGTAGTACCTATCTGGCTTGACTGGTGCAGGGGGTAAAGAATCAGTAGACAAACTAGTTTCAGCAAAAACATCATCAACAATATCTGGGACAGGGGGGATAGCAAGGAGCCTGTGCTGTGGCAGTAAAAGAAAATCTCTAAGCCTTTTCTTGGATTCTGAGTAATCCTGGCTCTCCCAATGGAAATGCTCCCTCATGGTGTGCAAGGTTTCCCCAAAAGAGTAATCCTCAGGAGGAGAGGCTGAAGGGATAGATTCTTCAGCGTCAGAGTCCTCATAGGGAGGAAGAGAATATCCCTGTTCTGAAGAGGAATCAGAGGAAATAGAAACCTGGTCAGAGGAGTCATAGTCAGTGTCTTGCCTAGGCCTTTTATCAGGAGGGGGATGGGAACCCCTGATCAAAGTAATAAGGTCCTCGGCCATTTTAAGCATCTGTTTCTTTGGCATGGATGACTGTCCAGGAGAATGCTGTACTTGTTTCTTTGTCTTTAATGGTGTTTTAGACTTTGGCTGCTGAAGTGGTCTTGATAGTAAGCTGTGTAGGTCTGAAAACACCCTCAGAAGCCGATGCCTGCTCAGAGGCTCCGGACCCATCTGAGGGAATAGTTTCCATAGGCCCAATACCTTGAGTTTCCAGAGGCCTAGTTGTCTCCACGTGGAAGTTGGGAGGCGGCCTGTGGCTCTGAGGTAGCGGGTGTCAGGGGCTGCAAAAGTGCCTCACTGAGAACCGGCAACTGGTCTAGAAGAGGCTTCGTTGGTTTTGGACCTCGGATGCCTGTCCTGTTCTTTGTCCTTGCGCTTTTTATGAATTCCGGTCGTCGGTTGTTCCGACGGCATTATATAGTTAAACCTTCGGCCAAAGTAATGTAAAGCAAAATCAAACGACACTTAATAGTGCATTGGTTGAATCTAGCACAAAACCGACAACTAGCAACGTCGTGGTCAGGGCCTAGGCAAGGAATACAGTAAGAGTGAAAATCCTTATGAGGTATTTGCTTCCCACAAGAAATACAATTGTTAACTTTTACGGACATCGGTCTGGAGCAAGAAAAAGTTTCCCCAACGGGGTATTTAGCTTTATTGAAGACTTCGGATCTGAAATTCGATTTTGAAAATCTCAGGAGTCGGCCGACTGGCACTTGCGAACTGCTTTTGCTTTGGGCACCGCGCGGCAAGAAAGACTGAAGAAAATGGTGTCAGCTGCATCTTATATACCCCATGGCGCACTGATGTCAGGGAAGAGGTGACAGCAACCGACACCGGACCAGGACTTTGGAATTCAGGCCGACTGCGGGTAGCCTGCCAGCAGGATAACCCAAGTTTAATGACTGCAACAGTGAAACACGATGAACATCTAGCAGATCTAAGAGAAAAATTGAAGAGCAGACTTGACTAGTTACAGGAAAGGCGGGAAACTAGCGCAAATGTGAGCTTTTAAACCAGAAAGTTGAAAGAGATGAAAAAAACTGCCCAAACGGCCAATAAGCTACAATTTCTGGGCCAGAAACCACTCCTTGTGGTAGATAGGCTACCTAGTACTTACCACTCCCACTGATAATCTAGAAGGCTTCCCTCCAACACAGAAAGGCTTGGGAGGGGGCTCAGAAGCTTACAAACAGTCCTGGATACAGCAAATCTGTACCTGGACTAGACTAGTTACAGGAAAGGCAGGAAACAAGCGCAAACGTGGGCTTTTAAACCAGAAAGTTAAAGAACAGACAAATGCCAGCAAAGTATGAGGATGGCCATTAATAAAATAAGAAATACGATGCTGAAGAAAGTAAACCCAAGAGGTATTTTGTGACTTCAGAGCATTGCCAACTGAAACTGAAATTGAGTAAGTTAGGGAAACACAGGACATGCAATGATAAAAGATTAAATAATCAGGAGGAGATGCCAAGACAGGCATTGTTATAGTGTTAGGCAAAACAGATATTTCTGGAAGGAGACAAACAAAAAAAGATTTGTTGTTTTATAACAAATACCATGTCTCGAGTTAACAAAACTGAGTGTAACAAATGATAGATTTCAGTACACACATGGTTTACTTAGAAGGAAAGGCATAAAGCTGGGCTATGTAACAGGAAATTAAATGATGATGTTAAAGTGAGAGAAGTCATTTATCAGCAGGTAGGACATGATTTAAGGACAGGCAATATAAAACAGAGTTTAGGTAATACATTCTCTTGAACGATTTCTTTAGATGTAAATGAGATAATGAGGAAGTGATAGGTTTTTGTTGCATATGGCACATCTTTAATCAAAGCATCTACTCTTCTTTTGATAAAGGTCATAGCTTCTTTATCATCAAACTAAGCTACCACCATTCACACAGATGGAACCTTAAGTTTAACATCTAAAACAAGGCCACCACAGGACTCCCAACACATCCCTAATCTTGTACTGCAGACTCAATAATGGAACATGGATCCAAGCACCTGACAGAATCCACAGGCTTCTGATCTTCCCAGGCATCAAAGGTGAACACACAACCTACTAAACCATTAACACTGCCAGAAATGACCAATACTGAAACTGCTCCTTAAGTTTTTTGTGATATGTATGTTTCCTAGGATGAAGTGGATCCCTTACTACCTCATACCTGCTAAATGCCAAGATGGACTCCAATTTCTGTAATCCTGAAATGGATTAAAAGTGGACGGATCACATTATTTAACCGGTTAACAAATAAATTAAAAATACAAGATTTTTTCCTAGAAAGAAGAGAAGCTCGGCATACACAACAGTGGACAGGAAACTCATGAAAAACGATACTCATTAACACTAATGGACAAAGTGAACTACATGTATAATGAACATAATTTACCCACAGCACAGTACTGACTTGGCAAAACTGACATTTTAAATGATTCTACGAATGTCATTAACACTTGAAAAGGAAGAGCAAAACATTCACATGGAGCTACCTTACAGTGGTGGTTGTGGGTGACGTAGTCATCAATTGGCTAATGATGTTGGCACAAAGCCCACTCTGTAGTATGGATCAATACAGACAAATATTTGTGCTGCATCCTACTGACTTCAGATTCGTAAAACATGGGAGAGAGAGTAAACAATAGTCAAAAGCTGCCTCTTATAGGTTCATAGTTAAGTACTAGACTAACTGCCCTTGCGGGCCATTTTAAGCCTAACTAATTTCCTGCTTTGTGTTCGAATTAACCTCTCTCATTTTGTTAGAGATTGGCCTTACCCACCCCATAGTCAATTACATTTAAACTGGATCATACTACATAGATAACTGGAAGTGATCCATGCATGAGAAAAGCATTTAGGAGCTGTGTCTGTCCATTAGTAGTACAGGAGGCAGTCCTGGGGTAAGCTTTCTGTTTTCCATCCACAGATCCAAGTTGTGCTTGAATATGCACTGGCATGAACTTGTTTTATGTGGCTGAGGAGTCTGTTATGGAGCAAAGGAATCCTTTACAAAATATATCTGTCTCTACAGACCATTCTGTTGATGTTGCAGAAGACGTTTAGATCCCTAGACTGAGTATTTCTGATGTTATTGGACTTGCTAATGTGCAGTAAATCCATCAGTAAGGGGTCGGAGGATGCCTTTTATGACAGACACAGGTCACCTCTTAGCAGTCTGTAGGATAGAGCGCACATTGACATTATTCAGGTTTCATACAGATGCAAGTTAACTGGCCATCCGCTATCACACTACTTGTTTTATAAATCACAAAACATTAACAAAAGGGTGCATCTCAAAATTGGTGCAAAGTTCGATCTTAGACCCTTTAGAACTTTTAATGGTGGAAAAATAATCCCCTTTTTGATACATAGATGTACTGCCTATTAATACAAATAATCAGCAAGCAAAAAAAAATAGGGACTTTATGTTCACTCACCTCAAACTGTGGCCAGTTCATTGGCATACCTGGACCATGATTTGTTTTAAACCATTTCAGATCTTCCACAGCATCTGCACTTTCTATGTTATCTTGCAATTCACTGTAGATTGCTTTATAGCTGTAAATAAACACACACCTTTTTTGTAAATGTGCTTTTTTTTAAAGATTTACACCACAATCAAGAATATCAAATTAAAATTCAACTAAATACAAAAATTCTAAAAACAATTAGGCAAATGTGCTGTCAGTCATTTGATATCAACAGAAACCCATCATCAAGGCACACCACTTCTCTCTCCCTCATTTCTCATTCTGTCAGTACAAGTTATTACTGGAGTACTGCATAATCCCATGAAGTGAAAGTGGCAGAGTTTAAAACTTAAAGAAGAGCTGCACCCACAGACTGGAAAAAAAAAAACATCAAGTCTTGATGTTGCCTACATTTTACTACTGCTTCTGGACTCTCTATACTTTTTTATATTTTTGAATGCAATTCCAGAATCTGCCCACATGTGGTCCTGCATCTCGTTTGTTTTAATCTGCCTCCAGATATTCCATAATGCAGTGTTGGGCTTTAAAATATTACATCATAGCCCCTAAGCTCCTGTCAATGCATTGACTTTGCATGTGTTTTCACGTATGCCCTGCTTTCTTCTAGTTCATAGGTGTGGACTGGGCTAATAGCCCTGGAGCCTTTACAAGCCTAGCTCATAGAAGAGCCCTGGTATTGTGCCGTCCGTTAGTTCCCAGTGCCTCTATCAAGTAGAGCCACTGGAGTGATCCCCATGGTGAATTTTCTATTTCCCATCCACTCAAGACGTCTTCCAGTGAGGTGCTTTGCTTGACATGTATGGGAAGTCTATTCCAGAGCATGGGCAGTCTCTGGGTTATGAACCTATCCCTCCAGCATATTCTGTTGATTGTGGTAATGAGGTTGAGGTCTCGAGTGTGTGGTGCGGAGGGATCAGGATTTCTTGACATGTAGCATTTCTAACAGAGCTGGGTCAGACATGGCTTTGTAAGTCAAGCAGATATCGCCTCTTAGTAGATGATATGAGACAGAGAATGGCTGGTGTTTTTTTTTTTTTTTTTGAGTCTGTCTGTGTAGGACATGTGTTTAAGCCCTAGGATCCCCTTTGTGAGGTACTTTTGTGGCCTCTGCAGCTGTTGCAGGTGTCTAGTGAGGTACATGCCAAATGAGGCATTATACTCTATGATTGGTCTAATGAGGGAAGAGTAGAGAGAAATGATGACCTCTTTCTTCCTGTATGCAAAACCCTTGGTAATGAGATGTGCCACATAGGACTTTCTGACCACAGTGGCAATGTGGTGGTTGAAGGAGAGGTTGCCATCAACCTGTGTCCCTAGATCTCCTGTAATGCCTTCAGTGTTCAGTGGGCTCCCATCGATGTGGTAATTAGTGGGAACTGAATTTTCCCCAAAGGGGATGATGATGCATTTCTTGGCATTAAGCTTAAAGCCATGGTTTCGACACCAGTCATTGGTCTCAGTGAGGCCTTTCTGTAGGATGTCTGCATCACTTAGGGAGATAATAATGGCTCCCAGCTTGCAGTCGTCTGCAAATTTGGTCAGAGTCTCTCCGTGTTGGCCTGGACTTCTGAGAAGTACATGCCTAACAGGAGAGGACCCAGGACCGATCCCTGTAGGACTCCACTCATGACTGGTCAGCAGTCTAACTTGGAGTCCGCTACTTTCACACTGTAGGTTCTATGAGCCAGTTTGCAACCCACCTAATGATATAGGGGCTGATGCCTAGTTTGCTGAGTTTAGCAATAATTCCAGAGTGAGGAATGGTATCAAAGACCTTGGCCAGATCGAGGTAGGTTGTATGAACTGCCTTACCTTCATCCACCGCTCTGGTGACTGACTCAAAGAAGTTAACCAGGTTGAGCAGACATGATCTACCTTTCACAAAACCATATTGCGTGGGATCTAGAGTTTGGAGACTGCCTATATCCTTGTTAATTAGGTCCATGATGCACGCCATAGCCTTACATATCAGACTCGCCAGGCTAATGGGGCAATAATTTCCAGGGTCTAAAGTTGCTCCTCCTTTATGGAGATGGATGAATGTAGCCGTGCGCCATCTGGTAGGGACAAAGCCTGAGGTGAGGCTTTGAGTGAACAGAGCACACAGATGTGGTGCCAAGTTCACTTTGTAATTCATGTAGAACACAGCCAGGGATATTGTCGGGTCCCATCGAAGCTGTATTCTTGGCCATAGACAAAGCAGTTTTAAACCTGTGCTGCAGTAATTTTGGGTGCTTGGCATTCCTCCGGTATTAAGATTGGTCCTTTTGGGGGGGGGGGGGGCGAGGGATAAAGCTGGCACTGAATCTGTCGGCCAGTATGTTGGCAATATCGGTTGGCTCAGTACAGGAGATTCCATTGTGCAGTAACTCAGAGCAGTAACTCAGAGCAAATCTGGGTATTGCGATGGAGATTCTTGATACAACTATAGAAGGGTTTGTGATTCTATTTTAGTGTCTGCCGCAATTCCGCCTTCATAGCTGGCTTTAGAGGTTTTGATGAGGGATCTCAAGTTTTTGTTGAGGCTAATGAGGGGAATTTTTCCAGTCTTGGAACTTCACCTTTTTCTGCAACAGTTGTTTCCTTCTGTTGTAGAGCTTATTAACGAGCAGGGGACCACCAGACTGGCTTTCTTTTTTTGGAGGAAAGCATCTTGGTTCTGTTGGGTATGGCTAGTTCCATGCATTTATGTATGTGTTCAAACGGTGCACTGGTGTATGATTTGGCAGTCGTGCATCTTATTTTCCATTGGCATGGGTGACGTGAAGTTCACCACCTCTGTTTTTAGGAGTCCAAAGTCAGCTTTGGAGAAGTTTTTCATGGTAGTTACCTTTGCGGGGGTGGGGGGTGAGATGTGGATTTCCATGGTGATTAGTTTGTGTTCGGATCTAACAAAGGAGGAATTGACTACTGGTGTAGAGCAACAGATGCCCATGTTAGTAATAACCAGTACAAGGATGTTGCTTCCTCTAGTGGGGGTAAGAATGAGCTGGTCCAGAGCACTGGAACTGATAAATTCCAGGAAGCATTGGGCAGTGCACTGGTGCATGAGTTGTTTTCCCAGCTAATGGAGGGGTAGTTAAAGTCACCTAGTATGAGAGTATTGGGTTGGATCTTAATAGTTTCCAGAGTGCTTAGGAATGTGGAGTGACAGTCTTGGGACATGGTTGGGGACCTATAGCAGGCTACGCCCTGAACTGCCATCTTACCCAGTCAGGTTTAATTACCATTTCTTGCTTTTCAATGACTGCTTAAAAGACAAACAGGGATAATCATACACACAACAGTATTCTCAGCACATTCTCCTGCTGTGATCCATCAATCACAGCAGCAAACAGCTCAAACTGGCCACTTTGACAGATATGAAAGGGAGGTGTTTAGGGGGAGGGGAGACAAGTTTAAGGACTACAACTCAGGCATAACAAAAGAATGAAAATTGGCCACTTTAGAAAGAAAAAGTAGTAACAGGCACAGAGAATACTGTTCTGAGTGATTATTCTTTGCCTTTCAAGTAGTCACTGAAAAGCAAGAAATGGCAATTAAACCTGACTGACAAAGAAAGTAGGGCATATGTGAAAACACATGCAAAGTCAATGTGAAAAACACATGCAAAGTCAATGTGAAAACACATGCAAAGTCAATGTGAAAACACATGCAAAGTCAATGCACTGGCAGGAGCTTAGGGGCTATGATGCATTATTTTAAAGCCAAGCACTACAATGTGGGATTCCGGGAGGGAAACTAAACAAATCAAGATCAGACACCATGTGGGCAGACTCTGGAATTACATTAAAAATATAAATATATAGTGTGTCCAAAAATGGTGTTAAAATGTAGGAAGCATCAAAACATGATAAAATAAACATGTTTTTTTCGGTCTGTGGGTGAGGTTCTCCTTTAAGCAAGGAAACCTTTTATGCAGCTTAATATTCAGAAACACAACACCTCTCATAAGTCATACACATATAATCTGTGTTTATTTTCCAAATTTACACTCAAAACTTCCACAAAGATTCAACATTTTAATTTAAATAAAGTGCAGTAATACTTTTTTAGGTAATGAAAGGAAATGAAGCCTCACAGCTTTAAAAATCCATGCAGAGCCAAGGAAACTACAAGATCTATAACTCGTACTGGAAAAAAAGGAAAAGATTTCATTTGAAAAGTAAATCATGGTTTTATGCCAGCCTGCCTCAGGAAGGCAGTGAGGCACTTTCTGGGTAATGGCCAAGAAGATAAGGCCACACCAAGGTGGAATTTATCACTTAAATGCCTTCCCAGAGGAAAGGTCCTTAGTTTCACATTGAGTTACCCTCAAGACTCAGAAATGAGATGGGTTTAAACCCTTATTTCTGGGAACCTCAGACACTGACCCTACAGTTATATCTGGGAACAGTCAGGCTCATAAACTGAAATTTGAAACCTGTTAAATGCCAGTGTGTGATAAACATGAAGAGGGGTAACACATGCGTCAGAACAGTAGTACTAGTTATAGTGATACTAGACACTGCACTGCAGCCTCTGACAGACTGTGCGTGATGAAGGATGCACCCTCCAACCACCTGGTCATCTGCCATTTTGTGCCTACAGCTCTTCAAAGTCCACCACAGGCATGGAGACTTCACAAAGGGTGCAATATAAAACTGAAGGTAGAGCAGATAAAATGAAAATTATATACTTACCATAATGACAGATCTACATTTTCTGACTTTTTTGTCCAGTTCAACATATGAGTTTGTCTGATTCGAGATCCGAAGGGATCCAACCTCGACAAAGACTTGGAAGCTTTTACGGTACCAGGGCTCTGGCACCTCCCCTACCTATATTTCCCTGTACTCTAATACCTCAGATCACGTTTGGCTCCTTTAAATACCAGAATGCAGAAACAAACATAAGTGTCATAGACCAATCAACTAAACAGGAAGGAAATGATAAGTACAGTTGTGTACACTTACCATAAATGTAGATGTTCGAGTGTATTCATTGTTGCAGTCATCACACTTGGGGTTAACTGCCTGCAGGTAGCCCTCACTTGGCCCAAATACCAGAGTCTTAGTATTTCTGCGTCAGATGCTGTAGCTTCTTCCATGATGTCAGGTCGTCAGGGGTATAAAACAAGCAGCCGATGCCATTACATCAATCAGTTTTTCTTGTCCCAAATGTCAAGAGCCCCCAAATAGGGAGCTGGTATACAGTGGGGAACACCACCAGTAAAAAGTAAATACCAATGCCCTTAGAAATGGCCATAGAGAGGAGAGGTAGAAAGACAGAGAAAGCCAGGGGGCTGGAGGGAGGGAAACCGGGACTGTAACAGTGAATACACTCTAACATCTACATTTATGGTAAGTGTACACAACTGTACTATGTTCTTCGTGTTTCACTGTTGCAGTCATCACACTTGGGTTGATTCCCAAACCTGAGGAAGAGTGGAGGCAGTCAAGACGTGTTAGGGCTGGCTAGTAGGCCTTGCAAGACTGCTGTAGCAAATCTAGCCCTAGATTTAGAAAAGATAGGCAAGTGGTAATGCTTGGTGAAGTTACAGCTTCTGGAATGTCAGTACTCCCCTGAGAAATGCTGCAGAGATGGAAGTAGCCCTAGTGGAATGTGTTCTGATCCCCTGTGGGGTAGGTTTTCCATGGTGCTTGTAGCAGAAATGGATGCAGTGTGTTATCCATTTGGAAATGGTTTGTTTTGACATGGCCTTACCCTCTCTGCCCCTGTAGCAAAGCTGACTAGCAGCTGGTCAGATTTTCTGAAAGGCTTAGTCCTGTCAAGGTAGAACCTGAGCTGTCTGTGCATGTCCAAGGAGTGCAGGATTCTTTCTCCTTTATTCTGGGGATTAGGGAAGAAGGTTGGCAAATGGAAGGATTGGTTTAAAGCTACATTGGATACCACCTTAGGCATAAAGGATGGGTTAGTCCTAAGGGAAACCCTGTCAGCATGGAAAATAATGAAGGGTTCCACAACCATCAGTGCCTGCAACTCAAGACACTCTTCTTGCTGAAGTTATGGCTAAAAGCAAGGCTATTTTCCAAGACAGGAATTTTAACTCTGTTGAGGCAGCAGGTTCAAAAGGGGGAAGCGTGAGTTTTTCCAGTACAAAGTTAAGGTCCCAGGCAGAGGTGGGTGCTCTCCTAGAGGGCCTTGTTAGCCCCTCTCAAGAATTGTTTGAGAGGGTCAGAAAATAGAGGCGGCTCAGTATTATAATGAGCTGAGATGGCAGAGGCATGAATTGTAATGGAGAAGGATAGGCCTCTGTGGAGTAGCTCTGCTAGGTAATCAAGGATTAGAGGTAAGGAGGGCACTGCTGTGTCTTTCCCTTGAGACTGATTCAAAGAACAATATCTTTTCCACTTTTCAGCATAGGATTTCCTAGTACTAGGCCTTCTGGCTTCAAGAATGACATCCAGTACCGGTTTGCTGAGGGTTGCTGGTGGGGTATTCAAGGGATAAGCCAGGCTGCAAGGTTTAGGGTTTTCAATTGTGGATGCAAAATCTGTCCATCCTGCTGAGACAGCAGGGTAGGAATGTGGTGAAGGTGCCAGGGTGGCACTGTTGTCAGGCTGCGTAACAGTGGATACCAGTGCTGGCGTGGCCAGTCTGGGGCAATAAGAATTGCCCTTGGCCTGTCCTGTTTTATCTTAAGTAGCACTCTTGAGAGAAGGGGCAGAGAGGGGAAGGCATAAATTCAGATGTTTTCCCATTGAAAGGATAGGGCCATCCACCTTCCAGGCCCTGCTGTGAGGGTTCCTGGTGCAGTATTTGCTCGACTGGTGGTTCTTGGGGGAAGCAAAGAGGTCCACCTCCAGTGTCCCCCACCTCTGGATCAGAAGGTTGAAGGTGTTGGGCTCCAATTTCCACTCGTGTGGGGTTTAGGAGATTTCTGCTTAAGTCGTCTGCCACTGAATTTTGTTTGCCTGGCAGAAATTGAGCTTGTAGGTGCACTTGGTTGTTCAAAGCTGTGTTCCACAGGGCCATGGCTAACCTGCAGATTGGGTAAGACTGGGATCCCCCCTCCTTGATTATGTACCACATAACTGTGGTGTTGTCTGTTTTTATAAGCAGTTGTCCTGGAAGGAGTAGGTATTTGAAGGTTGTCAGAGCATTCGGTACAGCTAGCATCTCTTTTTGATTGATGTGCAGGTGAATCTGGCCTGGGCTCCAGTGGCCCTGAATGCATTTGCCTGCCATGTCAGCTCCCCATGCATAGTCTGATGTGTCTGTTGTCAGGGTTTGGGCGGTGAGGGGGTGAGTGAAAAGCAGTCCCTTGTGGTTGCATGCTTCTGCCCACCAAAGGAACTCTGTCCTTAGAGAAGGTATGATAGGAATGACCATTTCCAGGTCCTGAGAATTTTGACACCAAAGACTTAAGTACCACTGAAGTTTCCTCATATGCAGTCTTACATATGGAATTAGCAGAATACATAAGACCATGAACCCTAGGGCTTGCAGTATTTTTCTTACAGAAAGCTGGGTTATGGAGGCCATTTGTTTGAAGTAGTCAGACAGACCTGTTTTTCTGAAGTGAGAAATGCCATCTGGGAAGTTGTGTCCAAGCTTGCTCCCAGGAATACAATCTTTTGACTGGGTACCAGTTGTGATTTATTTTCGTTGATGATGTACCCAAATTAAGTGAGAAGGCTTTTTACAAATGCCATGTGCTGAAGCACCAATTCCTGTCTGTCTGCCTGAATCAGGCAGTTGTCCAAGTATGGGAAAATTTGGATCTTTCTCTGTCTGCAGCATGCAATGGCTGGAGCCAGGCACTTTGTGAATACTCTGGGTACAGTAGATAAGCCAAAGGGAAGTGCAGAGAACTTGTGTGCATAGAGCCTGCCCTGAAATGTAGATATTTCCTGCATGACTCCCTTATGGGGATGTGCAGGTAAGTTTCTTTTTAAGTCTAGAGGGACTAACCAGGCATTCTTGGCTAGCATAGGGAGAAGCTGTTGCAGGGTAAGCATCTTGAATTTTGGGATCACCAGAAAGGTGTTGAGAATTGAAATATCCAGGATTGGGCACCAAGAGCCCTCTTTTCTGGGCACCAAGAAAAGTCTGGAGTAGAAACCATGACCCCTTTGTTCTACTGGAACAGGATGAATAGTTCTGATATTGAGCAGGGAAAATACTTGCTTTTGAGCCTCTGCCCACTGGTTTGGAGGAAGGTCTGGAAACCCTCTTGGGGTTGGCAGTGAATGGAAGTAGAATTTCTACCCAGCGATACAATGTTTAGGATCCAGTGGTCCTGAGTAATGGACATCCAGTTTTTTGCATGAAGGGCAAGTTTTCCTCCTAGGGGCACAAGTAATTGGGCAGGGCCAGGAATGATAATTGCAAAGTCATTGTGAACTTTTTCCATAAGGGGGTGGCTTACCACTCCATGTTTTTGGGGTGGGGACACTCCATTGTTTAGATCTCTGCATACCCTGAGACTGCAGTCTGTGTGGCCTGTTTCCCCTGGGTATGGTCTGGGAAGGCCTGGAAGGGGCTGGAAAGGACCAGTTTTTAGAATGCCAATGCCTACTGAATCTAGGTGGTTGCACTTGTAAGAATTCTTTGACAGTTTGCATAGATTTAGCTTTTTCTTCCATCTTTAACAACTACTTCTGCTTTGGTGCCAAACAAACAGTCCTTATTTAAAGGAGTGTCTAGTAATTTGGATTTGACATGATCTGGCAAGGTTTATTCCTTAAGCCAAGCATGCCTTCTCAGTACAGACCCAGTGACTGCAGCCATGCAAGATGCTTCTAGGGCATCAAAGCCACACTGCAAAGTATGCTTACTAACTTGGTTTGCAGAATGCATTAGCTCTTGTAGATCTTTATTTTCTGTACAATCTGGAAATACCATTTTTTGCTTAATTAGTTCCATAACATGTTGCTGGTACTTCAACATGTGAAACTGGCAATTTAATGCCATGATGGCAAGAGTTGCAGAGGTATATACCTTCTTACCCCATATGTCTAAAGCTCTGGAATCCCTGTCCGAAGGGGTAGGATTTTTGGCTGTAGTAGCCTTAATACCTTTAAGTCCCAGGGAAATGGTCTCTGGATCCGCAGTAAGATTCTTGGAAGAGAAATTTGTGGGAATCAGGTACTCTGTAGTACCCGTCAGGTTTCCCAGGGGCCGGGGGGTAATGTATCTGGAGTAAGACTGGATGCCATAAAAACACTACAACATCCAGGATAGGGAGGCCTGTGCTGAGGCAATTCTCGGAGTCTTTTTTTGGACTGAGGGTAGTCTTGGCATTACTAGTGGACATGCTCTCAAAGTATGCAAGGTTTCACCAAAAGAAAAATCCTCTGGAGGGGAGGCAGAGGGAATGGATTCCTCTGCATCTGAATCCTCATAGGTTGATAAGGGCGTGTCCTGATAATCAGAAGGGTCAGAGTCATCACACTCCTGGGTCTGTAGAATCAGAAGGAAACTCAATTCTTTATCTCTTAGCAGGGGAAGGCTGTTTCCCTAACTAGGGTAACGAGGTCTTCAGCCATTCTAAGCATTTGTTTTTGTGGCATGGGAACATGCGCTTTGGTCATCGTTTTTCTACGCGTAGTGTGTACTCTGGGCCTAAGAAACTGTCGTTTTGGCTAAAAACGAAGTAGTCTGTTTGATTCAAACATCGGTAGGATGGAATACACCCCTCAGAAGCCGGTACCTGCACAGCAGCTCCGGACACATCCAAGGTAGAGGCATCTGCAGGTTCCATAGTCGAAAAAGCATCTCGCGGCATACCGAACTCCGAATGGGTCTCAGCAGAGGCCTGTGAATCCACAGAAGTGGGCATCAGGGGCAGCAAAGGTGCCTCACTGAGTACCGATGGACTGGCGACTAGCTTAACGGAAGCATCGTCGGCAGTTTTGGACCTATGCATCTGTCTGTCTATCTTTACATTTTTTCAGAAGATCGGTAGTCAGATGGCTTATCTTAGCCATTTCGGAATATGGAGAATGAGAGAGAGAATTTAGCGACAAAGATAGCCTGATGAATGGTTTGGGCGTTAAAGCACAAAACCAATGAGGGACGTCGTAGTCTGGGCCTAAACAGGTGACGCAGTAAGAATGAAAATCTCTGAAGTATTTGCTTTCCACAGGCAAGACAATTGTTAACTTTTTCTGACATCGGTTAGAGCAAGAAAAAAGTATCCCCAATGGGATACTTAGCTTTAGAAGACTTCAGGATTATAACTCAAAAATGGAAATTTCAGGTAGCGGCCGACCGGCACTTGCAAACTGCTTCTGCTTCGGTCTCCTCCTCAGCAAGAAAGACTGATGTAATGGCATCAGCTGCCTGTTTTATACCCCTGATGTCATGGAAGAAGTGACAGCATTGGACGCAGAAATACTAAGACACTGGTATTCGGGCTGACTGAGGGCTACCTGCAGGCAGATAAACGCCAAGTGTGATGACTGCAACAGTGAAACACAACAACAGTCAACAGGACTGTACACTAACAGGGTACAAAGTGATTGCCACCAAGTCATCTCAAAACTATAAATGTCAACTTGGAAGGGTCAACTTGGAAGGGGGTAGGAGGTTGAATGGGAAGAAAATCAGGCAACATGGCTTTATCGTTATTGCAAGTACATACATTTTGTATCCAGCGTTGTATATTTTCAAGTGATTCAATGTATGGGACAGATTCTCAAGCTGTCTTTCTGGGTGGTATCAAGGAAAGATATTCTTCAGTATAGTGGAACCAAAAGAAGACCGAGATCTGGATTGTACATCCAAGCTTATAATGAGACACAAAGGTATGGACCTTTGACCAAGTTGGTACTGCACAAATATCAATGGGCATCCACTTTGCGAAGGCCACTGAGGCAGCCACTACTCTAGCAGAGTGAGCCTTCGGATTGGTTAGTAATGTCAAATCCTTACTACAGACAAAATTCAATCTGGCAACCACTGTGAAAGTGTCACTTTAGACGCTGCCTTCCCCATCCTCGGTTTTGAAAAGGCAACAAACTGATCAGAGTCTCTAAATTGTTTTCTTGTATGGAGGTAAAACCTGAGTTGACAATGAATGTCTAGCACACACAAAGTATACTCACCCTTGTTTGAGAGCAGTGGAAAAAATAATGGCAAATCTATAGATTAATTCAAACTGGTTTCAGATGGCACTTTAGGTAGAAAGGATGGGTTAGTTCTCAGTGAAGCTTTATCTTTATGGAAGATGAGGTATGGAGGTTTACATGAAAGTGCCTGCAAATCTGATATCCTTATGGCTGAAGTGACTGCCACCAGAAACATTGTCTTCCAGAAGAGAAATTCAAGGTCTACAGTAGCTGTAGGTTCAAAGGAAGATTGAGTCAAAGCTTTGCAATGACAGTAATGTCCCAAGGAGGGAAATGGATATCTGATCAGTGGTTGTAAGAGAAAGGTTCCCCTCAAAAAGGCTTTAGTAATTTTCAAAGATGCTAAGGAAGTGTCATTGTAACCCAAGTGGAAATTACTGCCATTTTTTCTTTGATAGTGGAATAACTACAGCCCCTTTCACAGAGATCAGCAAGAAATTCTAAGATGGATGTAATGGGTGCACAGAAAGGGTTTATTCCTTTAGAGGTAGTCCAGATTGTAAACCTTCTCCACTTATGGTACACTTTCTTTATAGATGGTTTGTGAGAAGCCAAAATAATTTTAACAACTGTTGTGGAGAATCTGGTGTCTGGCTACTGTTAAAATTGGAGAAACCATGTGGGTATAGTTTTGTGGTCTTATGATCCAGAGGAGACAATCCCAGCAAGTGAGAAAAAAGATCTGGAAAACAATTCCCATGGGGAATGTTGAAGTAGAGGCTATAGGAAGGGGAACCATATATATTGTTGTCAAGAGCAGACAAATGAGGATCACCTTGGCTTTGCACCATCTTGCTTTCTGTATAACTTTGCTCAGTAAGGGGAGAGATGGAAAGGCATAAAGGATTCCCAGGGAACATCTACGACCTGAGCATCCCTTTGTGATCGACCATGTGGAAGGATCAGGGCAAAATAACTACTGCATACGTTGTTGAGATGGAAGGCAAACAATTTGTAGCAAGACTGGCCCCAGCGGCTGAAAATCATTATTGCCACTCTGATTGAGGGACCACTTGTAACATGTCAATATAGGACTACTTAATTTGCCCGCTAGTACACTGGCTGACCCTGGGATATGCATTGCAATGAGAAAGCATTCTGAACACACCACCCATTGCCAAACTCGGAGCCTCTTGACATAAGGGTTAAAGTACAGTTGTGTACACTTTCCATAAATGTAGATGTTAGAGTGTATTCACTGTTGCAGTCATCACATTTGGGTTATCCTGCCAGGGGTAGCCCTCAGTTGGCCCAAATACTAGAAACTTAGTATTTCTGCATCGGTTGCTGTCGCTCTAGGACTGACGTCAGGTCATCAGTGGTATAAATTCAGGCAGCCAATGCCATTACATCGGTTTTTCTTGCCCTGTCAGGAGCCCCCAAATAGGGAGCTAGGTTATGTTGGAAGAACACCACCAGTAGAAAGTAAATACCAAAACTTCCCTGTACGGAGAGGAAGAGTGAGAGAGAGAGAGACAAGGGGAATGGAGGAGGGGAAACCAGGACTGCAACAGTGAATACACTCGAACATCTACATTTATGGTATGTGTGCACAACTGTACTATGTTCTTCGTGTTTCACTGTTGCAGTCATCACATTTGGGTTGATTCCCAAAGCTGAAGAAAAGGGTGGAGGCAGTCAAGAAGATGGGGATGGCTAGGATGCCCTGGAAGACTGCGGTGGCAAAGCCTGCCCTGGATTTGGAGGAGAGAGGCAGGTGGTAATGCTTGGTGAAGGTATGAACAGATGGCCATGTTGCAGCCTCCAGGATATCCCTGGTGGGAAGCCCTCTGAGAAAAGCTGCAGAGGTGGAGGTTGCCCTGATGGAATGTGTCCTGACCCCCTTTGGGGGCGGTTTCCCATGGTGTTTGTAGCATAAATGGATGCAGTGTGCTATCCATTTGGAGATTGTTTGGATATGGCCTTGCCCTCTGCCCCTGCTGCTAAGCTGACTAGCAAATGACCAGTTTTTCTTAAAGATTTAGTCATATCTAGATATAATCTGAGCAGTTTGTGCACATCCAGAGAGTGCAGAATCCCTTCCCCCCTTGTTTTGTGGGTTAGGGAAAAAGGTGGGCAAATGAATGGATTGGTTGAGAGCCAAATTGGACACCACTTTAGGCATGAAGGCTGGGTTAGTCCTGAGGGAGACCCTGTCAGCATGGAAAATGATGAAGGGCTCTACAGCCATGAGTACTTATAGCTCTGATACTCTTCTAGCTGAAGTGATGGCCAGAAGCAAGGCTGTCTTCCAAGACAGGAATTTTAACTCGGCTGAAGCTACATGTTCAAAGGGGGGTAGGGTGAGCTTTTCCAACACAAAGTTAAGGTCCCAAGCTGGGGTAGAAGCTCTTCTGGGTGGCCTTAAGTTGTTAGCCCCCTCTTAGGAACTGTTTGATGACAGGGTGCGAGAAGAGAGGTGGCTCTGTGCTATAATGAGTAGAGATGGCAGAGACATGAATTTTAATAGAAGAGAAGGATACCCCTGTGTAGTAGGGTCTGCTAGGTAATCCAGGATGAGAGGTAGGGAGGGCTGTGCCATTCCAGCTCCCTTAGCCTGGATCGAAGT
Source organism: Protopterus annectens (assembly GCF_019279795.1). NCBI lineage: Eukaryota > Metazoa > Chordata > Ceratodontiformes > Protopteridae > Protopterus > Protopterus annectens. The sequence goes on along the minus strand of NC_056745.1, from coordinate 143,526,896 downwards.
GCAAAACCTTTTCCACTTGTCAGCATAGGATTTTCTAGTGCTGGGGAGTCTGGCCTCGTGTATAACATCTAGGACTTGTTTGCTTAGGCTAGCAGCTTGACGAGAGGTCAGGGAATAAGCCAGACTGCCAGGTTGAGGGTCTGCAATTGGGGATGCATGAATTCTCCATTCCTCTGGGTCAGGAGTGTTGGGATCTGAGGTAGGTGCCATGGTGGCAGGGGTGACAGGCTGCACAGCAGTGGGTACCAGTGCATGGACAGTCTGGGGCAATTAGGATTACCCTCGTTTTTTCCTCCCTTATTTTGAGCAGTACCCTTGAAATGAGTGGTAGAGGGGGAAATGCACAGACCGAGCGTTTACCCACTGGAAGGATAGAGCATCCACTTTTGAGGCCTTGCTGTGAGTTTCCCTGGTGCAGAATTTGCTGAGATGATGATTGGAGTGGGAGGCAAAGAGCTCCACCTTCAGGGTGCCCAATTTCTGGGCTACAAGTGTGAAGGTTCTGTGGTCTAGCTGCCACTCGTGTGAGTCGAGCAGGTTTCTGTTTAAGTTGTCTGCCACAGAGTTTAGGGAGCCTGGCAGGAATTGTGCTAGCAGGTGTAGTTGCATGGCTGAGACCATGTGCCAAAGGGTCATGGCGAGCCTGTAGAAAGGATAACAGTGAGTCCCCTCCCTGCTTGTTGATATACCACATCAGTGGGGTGTTGTCTGTTTTGATCAGAAGAGGCCCTGGGGAAGAGTATGGTTTCTGACAGCTGTCAGGGCGTGCTGAACAGCTAGCATCTCTTTTTGGTTGGTGTGCAGATGTCATTTGATTTGGGCTCCAATGGCCCTGAATGCACCTGCCATCCAGGTGTGCACCCCAGGCATAGTCTGATGCACCTGTGGTGAGGTTCTGGGCGGCGTGGGGTTGTGAGAAGGCAGTCCCTTTTTGAGGTTGCATGCTGCTGCCTACCAAAGAATATCTTTCCTTAGACAATGTATCATTTGTATGATAGTTTCCAGGTCTTGAGAGTGCTGACACCAAAGGCTTTTTAGGTACCATTGTAGTTTCCTCATATGCAGTCTGACATATGGAATGAGTAGAACGCAGAAGGCCATGAACCCTAGAGCTTGCAGGATTTTCCTTGCGGATAACTGGGTTCTGGTGGCTAGTTGAGAGAAATAGCCTAGCAGGTAGGCTTGTTTTTCCTGGGGTAAGGAATGCCATCTGGGATGCTGTATCCGGGCTTGTTCCCAGGAATACAATTTTTTGTGTGAGGGCTAGCTTTGATTTCTTTTCGTTGATAGTATACCCCACGGAAGTCAGTAGGTCCTTTACAAAGGTCAGGTGCTGTAATAGCTTTTCCTGACTGTCTGCCTGAATCAGACAGTCGTCTAAGTAGGGGTAAATCTGAATATTTCTTTGTCTGCAAAAAGCAATGGCTGGAGCCAAGCATTTCATGAAAACTCTGGGAGCAGTGGATAAGCCAAAGGGAAGCGCAGAGAACTGAAAGTGCATAGATCCTGTCCTGAAATGTAGATATTTCCTGCAAGATTCCCTGATTGGGATGTGTAGGTAGGCCTCTTTTAGGTCTAGGGTGGCTAACCAAGCATGCTTGGAAAGCATAGGAAGAAGCTGCTGTATATGTAGGGTGAGCATTTTGAATTTTGGTATCACCAGAAAGGTGTTTAGAGTGGATAGATCAAGGATTGGGCACCAAGTGCCCTCTTTTCTGGGTACCAGGAAGAGTCTGTAATAGAAACCTTGGCCTATCTGTTCTGCAGGAACATGCTGTATTGCCCTCATGGAGAGCAGGGAAAGGATTACAGTCAGGCATAAGTATTGGAAGAAGGCAGGAGTGTGGCATTGAATTGAGAGAGATGGCAACAGTTAACACGATACAATGACCCTATGTAGAAAATGGGGAAAAAGGGGGCTGATGAAGAGACTCCGGACTCTAATTGGTCTTGGGGGACTGGCAGGATAACTCTTTCTAGCAGCTTGGATATTTCTAGTACTGCTTTCTCCATCAGATTGGATGGAATATCGGGGCTCTTTCTTTTGCTATGAGGTGCAAAGGAAAAATGAAATAGAATAGTCTGGATTGCTTTAAAACCCAAGAATCCAGAGTAATGTTTTGCCAGGCTTGCAGGTGTAGAAATAAGCATCCCCCAACTGCCTACAGAGTGCAGCAGTCAGGCAACTCTTCAGGGATGCTGACATGGCTTCTTAGTAAAAGAACCACTGAAGCCCTGGTTATGTGGTCCACCTCTGCCTCTTTGGCAACATCTACTGGAATTTACTCCAACTCTGCTATGTGGAGGTCTATCACCAGGAGAGTCGTGATGAGAAATCTGAGACTTCTGAAACCAGATTTTTTTCCCCTGCCCTCCAATTCCTGGAAAAGGATCTTTAAAGGGTAGAAAAATAGATGCTGACTGCAGAGAAAGCGAGAGAGAAAGACTTACCATCTTGCAGTCTCCTAGATAACTTTGACTTTGGTTCCAAAAGGTATTGAACCATCACATGGGGCATTAATAAAGGATGTCTTGAAAATTTCTGCAAAGTTACAAAGACACATCCAGGCATGACGGTGCATAATGATGCTGGTAACTGCTGCTCTGGCACTGCCACTGGCTGCATTAGATAACAGTCACATGCCAACACTGGAAGTAGACAAACGTGGCAGCTAGGAGTCCATAGTCTTTTGATACCTGCAAGCAAGTTCCCTAACCTTGTCACATGGGCCAAGTAATTCAGTGATCTAAGAGCAAAGGTACTTGAGGCATAAGTCTGCTTCCCAAACATGGTCATCATCCTGGACTACCTGTTAGGTGGATGAATAGAGGAGTTTTTTCCTGAAAGTTCTTTTTTGGTGGCTGCTGCTACCATCATCATCACATCTACTGTAGGACCTTTGCTCCAATGTTTCCGGTCTTTACAGGCTTGAAGAATCCTGTTTTTTTTGGAGGGTAACAGGTTCCACACCATGTCAGGATCCTTTCATGCCCATTGTACCACGAGGTCAATGACGGGGTCAATGGGTGGTACTACACAGGATGAAGATGGGCCAGAACTAAAACCTTCCAAGAATACAGTCATAGGTTCATAGGTTCATACTAGGCTATCTGCCCTAGGGCATTTATAAGCCTAGCCAGAATGTGTTTGGCTTTCGCCACCCATTTAAAATTTATTTTGCTATGCCCTTTTTCAAGGTTAGTATACTGTGCCTCTGTCTAACAGTGACACAGAAGTGATACCCGGGGTAAACCTACGATCTCCCATCCACTCATCAAGATTCCTCTTGAAGAGAGTCAATGAGGGACTCTGCCTAACCTGGACTGGGATTTTATTCCAGAGTGAAGGGAGCCTCCGGGTCATGAATCTGTCCCTCCAGCATGTCCTATTTATTTCAGAGCTGAGGTTCAAGTCTCTTGAGCTCGTGGCTCGATGGGATTTGGATTTTCTGAGGTGCAGCATGTCCATTAATTCCGAGTTGGACATTGCTTTTATCGCCAGGCACAGATCGCCCTGAACAGGCGGTATGCCACTGAGTAGAGCTGGAGTTTCTTTAACCGGCAGCATATGGCATCTGTTTGAGCCCTTTGATCCTCTTGGTGAGGTACTTTTGTGGTCTTTCCAGTTGCTGCAGGTGTCTGGTAAGGTACATCCCAAAAGGGCATTGTACTCAATTATGGGCCTGATGAGGGATGAGTAAAGAGGCACGATGACCTCCCTGATCTAGATGTGTATCCCTTCATGATTAGGTGGGCTATATAAAATGTTTTTCTAACCACTTTGGCCACGTGGTTGTCAAATGAGAGATTGCTATCAACGTGGGTCCCCAGGTCCCTAATTACTTCTTCTGTACTTAATGGATTACCACCTATGTGGTAATTTGTGGGCACTTTGTTTTTGCCAAAGGGATGACTATACACTTTTGGCATTTAGCTTGAAGCCATGGCTCTGGCACCAGTTGTCTGTTTCTATGAGGCCCTTTTGGAGGATGCTTGTGTCGGCTGGAGAGTCGATTATGGCACCCAGTTTGCAGTCATCTGCGAACTTGGTCAGCCACAGTCCTTCCGTGTTGGCCTGTACCTCCGAGAAATATTTACCGAACAAGAGAGGTCCCAGGACTGAGCCTTGTGGGACACCACTTGTAACTGGTTTGGAGTCTGACATGCCTCCAGCAATTCTAACCATGTGGGTTCTGTCCTTGAGCCAGTTTGCAATCCATTTAGTGACATAGGGGTTTATATTTAAGCTGGTGAGCTTATCTATAATGCCCAAGTGGGGTATTGTATCGAAGGCTTTTGCCTTCGATACAATCAGTTAGGCGGATGAATAGAGGAGTTTTTTTCCTGAAAGTTCTTTTTTGGTGGCTGCTGCTACCATCATCATCACATCTACTGTAGGACCTTTGCTCCAATGTTTCCGGTCTTTACAGGCTTGAAGAATCAGAAGAGGGATCTTGGGTGGTCCTATCTAACTCTGCTTCATCAATTCTAGCATCTCACCAAGAATTACATCTTCAGAGGGAGACTGGGGAAAACCTTCACCTTCATCCAAATCTGTCTCTTCTGTGACAGACTTTGAGGTTGAGTATGTGCTTGCATCTGCACGTCCGTTTCCTGTGAACCACTTCTGGTGGGGTATCAGAAGTCTCAGAATCAGACAGAGTGAATGTAGCAGGCAACCTGGGTAGCTTATTGTTGCGACTGTCCTTTTTTGATGGTAAGAAAAAGAAGCAGAGCCCTTTTGGGGTTTGGCTGAACAGTTTTCTTAGGCAAGTCCAGGACACTATGAAAAGCCTTGAAGGCTTAAGCTGCAATCAGCTCTGAGAATCTGCTCCCATCCAAGGATGAAAGAGATTTCTGAGCTCCAACATGCCTTAACCCTTAAGCTGACCTTCGATCTAAGCTGCTGAGAGCTGATGCTCCAAGGGGTAGGGATGGTTCTCACACTGTAGCCAGGGTTGAAGTGACTGAGACTATCGACACAGATGCTTCAGTACAAGATGGAAGCAAAGGAAAGTACAGTTGTGTACACTTATCATAAATGTAGATGTTCGACTGTTGCAGTCAGTATACCTGGGTTATCCTGCCAGGGGTAGCCCTCAGTCGGCCCAAATACCAGAGGCTTAGCATTTCTGCATCGGTTACTGTCACTTCAGTACTGACGTCAGGTTGCCAGAGGTATAAAAACAGGCAGCAGACACCATTACATCAGTTTTTCTTGCCCCAAATGTCAGGAGGCCCCAAATAAGGAGCTAAGTTATGGTGGAAAAACACCACCAGTAAAAAGTAAATACCAATAACCCTGTAAGAAGCAAGGAAGAGATGGAGAGAGAGAGATACAAGGAGGGTGGGAAACCAAGTCTGCAACAGTGAATACACTAACATCTACATTTATGGTAAGTGTACACAACTGTACTATGTTCTTCGTGTTTCACTGTTGCAGTTATCACACTTGGGTTGATTCCCAAAGCTGATGAATGGGTGGAGAGAGTCAAGAAAAGTTGGGGCTGGCTAGTATTCCCTGCAGGACTGCTATTACAAAGCCCGCCATGTATTTGGAAGATAGGCAGGTGGTAATGCTTGGTGAAGGTATGAACAGAACTCCAAGTAGCAGCTTCCAGAATGTCCCTGGTAGTAACTCCCCTGAGAAAGGCTGTAGAGGTTGAAGTTGTCCTAATGGAATGCGTTTTGACTCCCTGAGGGGGTGGCTTCCCATGGTGTTTGTAACAGAAATGGATACAGTGTGCTATCCTTTTGGAGATGGTTTGTTTTGATATGGGCTTGCCCTCTGCCCCTGGTGCAAAGCTGACTAGTAACTAGTCAGACTTCCTACAGGGCTTAGCCCTATCAAGGTAGAATCTGAGCTGTCTGTGCACATCTAAAGAGTGCAGGATCCTTTCCCCCTTACTTTGAGGAATAGGGAAGAAGATGGGCAAATGGATAGATTGGTTAAGAGCCACACTGGACACCACTTTAGGCATGAAAGTTGGGTTAGTCCTGACGGAGACCTTGTCAGCATGAAAAATAATGAAGGGACTACACCAGGAACCAAACCTCACCAGAACAAATAACTGGAGGAGAAGAAGGCACTGATCAAGGCAGAAGCGCTGTGTCCAAAAAATAAAAAGTCAACAATCCACAAAAGGTAAATGTAGTGCTGCAAGGCCAATAAACGCTCCAAGGTACGATAAATATCTTTATTAACACAGATAGCAGTGCGTCGACCTAGGTTTCGTCCGACTCCTCAGACTTCTTCAGAACACTGTAGCACCCAGAACTGAGTGCTTATATAATCACTTTAATCACATTAATTAATTAATTAATTAATCCATCAAGTCACTAAATTGTATAATGAGACAAATGGATGTTCAGATTAAAAATGAAACCAAGGTTGAAAAATAAAGTTTAAAAACGTAAACAAACTTGTTGTACATGGAATGTTGAATAAAATCACTAGATGTGTACATAACATTACCTAAAACATAATAAATGTGTACATAAATATATTTATATTGAAAATATGTTTAATTGGAAATATATATTAATAAATATTAAATATTAAATATTAATAAGTATATGTGTTAAGACCCCTTATGTGTGGTAAACATATCTCAATTAATGTATAAAATAATGAAGGGTTCCACAGCCATAAGTGCTTGTAGCTCAGACACTCGTCTAGCTGAAGTGATGGCCAGAAGCACGGCTGTTTTCCAAGAGAGGAATTTTATCTCTGCTGATGCTGCAGGCTCAAGGGGGGGGGGGTAGCGTGAGCTTTTCCAACACAAACTTAAGGTCCCAAGCAGGGGTGGGGGTTCTTCTTGGTGGCCTTAAGTTGTTAGTTCCTCTCAGGAATTGCTTGATGAGAGGGTGAGAGAACAGAGGTGGCTCAGCGCTGTAATGAGCAGAGAAGGCAGAGGCATGGATCTTAATGGAGGAGAAGAAGAGGCCTCTGTGGAGTAGGTCTACTAGGTAATCCAGGATGAGAAGCAATGAGGGCTGTGCTATATCCGCTCCTTTACTGTGAATCCAGGAACAATACCTTTTCCACTTGTCAGCATAGTATTTCCTTGTACTGGGTCATCTGGCTTCACATACGACATCCAGTGCACCTTTCTTGCTTAGGCTGGCCACTGGAGGAGAAGTCAAGGGATAAGCCAGGCTGCAAGGTTCAGGGTCTGCAACTGTGGATGCAAGAACTGCCCCTCCTGCTGAATCAGGAGAGTAGGGATTTGGGGGTAGGTGCCATGGAGACAATGGTGACAGACTGCGCAGTAGTGGGTACCAGTATTGGCATGGCCAGTTTGGGGCAATCAGGATTGCCCTTGGTCTTCCCTCCCTTATCTCGAGTTAATACTCTTGTAAGAAGGGGTAGAGGAGGAAATGCATAGCTTGAGTGGTTTGCCCACTGGAAGGATAAGGCATCCACTTTTCAGGCCTTGCTGTGAGGTACCCTGGTGCAGAATTTGCTGAGCTGGTGGTTGTAGGGGGAGGCAAATAGGTCCACCTTCGGAGTACCCCATTTCTGGGTCACAAGGCTGAAGATGTTGTGGTTTAATTGCCACTTGTGCGAGGCCTAAGAGATTTCTGCTTAAGCTGTCTGCCACAGAGTTTTGGTTGCCTGACAGGAATTGAGCTTGCAGGTGAATGTGCATGGCTGAGGCTGTGTTCCACAGGGTCATGGCTAGCCTGCAGAGTGGGATCCCACCCTGCTTGTTTATGTACCACATCACTGTGGTGTTGTCGGTTTTGATTAGTATGGGCCCTGGTGAAAGTAGGGACCTGAAAGCTGTCAGTGTGCGCTGAAAAGCTAGCATCTCTTTTTGGTTGATATGCAGATGAATTTGATTTGGGCTTCATTGGCCCTGAACACACCTGCCGTCCAGATGTGCACCACAGGCATAATCTGATGCGTCTGTGGTTAGGATCTGGGTGGCTTGGGGTTGTGTAAAGGGAAGCCCCTTGTTGTGGTTGCATGCTGCTGCTCACCAAAGGAACTCTTTCCTTAGACAAGGTATCATAGGTATGATTGTTTCCAGGTCCTGAGAATGTTGGCACCAAAGACTTTTTAAGTACCACTGAAGTTTCCTCATATGCAGTCTGGTATATGGAATTAGTAGAATGCAGGAGGCCATGAACCGTAGAGCCTGCAAGATTTTCCTTGCGGATAGCTGGGTTCTGGTGGCCATTTGAGTGAAGTAGCCTGTTAGATAGGCTTGCTTTTCTGGAGTAAGGAATGCCATCTGGGATGCTATGTCCAAGCTTGCTCCCAGGAATACAATTTTTTGACTGGGGACTAGTTTGGATTTTTTTTCGTTGCTAGTGTACCCCAGGGAGGTAAGAAGGTGCTTTACAAATGTCAGGTGCTGCAACAGCTTTTCCTGACTGTCTGCCTGAATTAGGCAAATGTCCAAGTAGGGATAAATTTGAATATTTCTCTGTCTGCAATAGGCAATGGCTGAAGCCAAGCATTTTGTGAAAACTCTGGGAGCAGAGGATAAGCCAAAGGGAAGTGCAGAGAACTGATAATGCATAGATTCTGCCCTGAAATGTAGATATTTCCTGCAGGAGTCATTTATTGGGATGTGCAGATAGGCCTCCTTTAGATCTAGGGTATCTAACCAGGCATCTTTGGATAGCATAGGGAGAAGCTGCTGTAGGGTGAGCATTTTGAATTTTGGTACCATCAGGAAGGTGTTTAGAATGGATAAATCTATGTCTGGGTGCTAGCTGCCCTCTTTTCTGGCTATCAGGAAAAGTCTGGAATAAAAACCTTGGCCTATCTGTTCTGCAGAACAGGCTGAATGAACTCGGTTTTGTGCCTCTGCCCACTGGTTTGGAGGAAGATCTGGGAACCCTTTTGGGGTTGGCAGCATGTGTAAATAAAATGTTTACCCCTAGGATATTATGTTGAGTACCCATTGGTCGTTGGTAATAGAGGTCCAGTTTTCTGCATGGTGGGCAAGTTTTCCTCCTAGGGGCACGAGCAATTGGACAGAGGTGAGGGGAGGAGTTGAGAAGTCATTGTGAATTATTTCCGTAAGGGGATGGCTTAGCACTCCCTGCTTTAGAAGTGGAGGTACTCCATTGCTTAGATCTCTGCATACCCTGAGACTGTAATCTGGGAGGTCTGTTTCCCCTGGGTCTAGTTTGAGATGTCCTTGAGGGTGCTGGAAAGGACCAATGTTTTGAGGGGCAATGCCTACTAAATCTTGGAGGCTGCACCTGCAAAAAATATTTGACTGTCTGCATAGACTTAGCTTTTTCTTCCATTTTTTTTTAAAACCTCTTCTGCTTTGGTGCCAAACAGATTGTCCTTGTTCAGAGGAGCGTCCAATAATTTTGATTTGACATGGCCTGGCAAGGTCTGCTCCTTAAGCCAGGCATGCCTTCTAAGGACAGAACCAGTGACTGCTGCCCTGCAAGGTGCTTCTAGGGCATCAAAGCCACACTGCAAGTTGTGCTTAGTAACGTGACTTGCAGAATGCATAAGCTCTTGTAATTATTTATTTTCTGCACAAGCAGGAAAGGAAGATATTTTTTTATTTAAGGAGTTCCACGGTATGCTGCTGATATTTCAGCATGTGGAACTGACAATTTAATGCTCTAATAGCAAGAGTAGCAGAGATCTATACTTTTTTACCCCATCTGTCTAAAGCTCAGGAATCCCTGTCTGAGGGGGAGGGATTCTTAGCTGAGGTTGCTTTAATTAATTCCTTTAGGTCCTTGAGAGATGACCTCTGGGTCAGCAGTAGGATTTTTTAAGAGAAATTTGTGTGAGTCAGGGACTCTGTAGTACCTGTCAAGTTTCTTTGGAGCAGTGGGTAAAGTATCAGAAGTTAGACTGGATTCCATAAAAACATCATCTACAACATCCAGAACAAGAGGGATAGCTAAGGGTCTGTGCTGTGGTAGATCTAAAAATTCCCTGAGTCTCTTTCTGGACTGAGGATAATCATGGCATTCCCAATGGAAATGCTCTCTCAAAGTATGTAGGGTTTCACCAAAAGAAAAATCCTCTGGAGGGGAGGCAGAAGGAATAGATTCCTCTGCATCTGAATCTTCATAGGCAGATAAGGGCATGTCTTCATAATCAGAAACCCCAGAGTTGTCGGACTCTTGGTCAGATAAAGCTGCTGGGGACAAGTCTCTTTCTTTTAGTAGGGGAAGGCTGGCTTCCCCTAATCAGCATGATCAGGTCTTCTGCCATTTTAAGCATCTGAGATTGTGGCAAGGAAGCATGAGCTTGAGATTGGGTCATCGTTTTTTTAGGCGTAGTTCGATCTCTTGGCCTTAGAAACTCGGTAGTTTTAGAAAGAACTGAAGATGCGAAAGAAGTCATAAGTTTGTGGCAAAGAGCTTCCTCAGAAGCCTGTGCCTGCAGAGTGGCTCCAGACCCATCCAAGGTAGAGACATCCGCAGGTTCCATAGTCAAAGAAGAGTCTCGCAGCATACCGGACTCCGAACAGGTCTCTGTAGCGGCCTGCGAATCCATCAGAGCAGGCGTCAGGGGCTGCGAAAGTGCCTCAGCTTAACGGAAGAGTCATTGGCAGTTTTGGACCTGTGCGGTCTGTCTGTGTAGCTACAATAAGGGCCCAATGACGAATAGTTCAGGCAAAGCACAAAGCCGACAGCGAGTATGTCATGGTCTGTGCCTAAACAGGTGACGCAGTAAGAATGGAAATCTCGGTGTGGTATTTGCTTTCCACAGATGAGACAATTGTTAACTTTTTCTGACATATGTTAGAGCAAGAAAAAAGATCCCCGATGGGGTACTTAGCCTTAGAAGACTTCACGATGATTCAATTTCGGAAACGAAAACTCACGTAGCGGCCACCTGGCACTTGTGCGAACTGCTTCTGCTTCGGACTCCTCGGCAAGAAATACTGATGTAATGGCGTCGGCTGCCTGTTTTTATACCTCTGACGACGTGACATCAGTACTGAAGCGACAGCAACCAATGCAGAAATACTAAGCCTCTGGTATTCGGGCAGGATAACCCAAAGTGTGATGACTGCAACAGTGAAACACAAAGAACATCCAGTGTCAACATGGGAATTAACTGGTACCAGAGAAATAAGTGGCAGGTAAGTTTGGCTGATGCTCATTACACTCACAGTTGATGGCACTGAGAGAACCTCAATCTGGATCTGCATCTCGAGGAACTTCCACGTCATCTTATCAATATCATGCTCTGTGAATCTCTGAGATGACAAAGAGAACAGTGCTTTTCCTGGATTAAAGGGGAATGCAGTCTCTGACAGACTGATTCCGGTAAGAAATGGGCCTAAGGGGAGGCTGATTGGTGCCAAGGAGCTCTTGGTTCAGATATGCATGCAGCCTTCAGGTTGGGACCAACTGGTACTGTCTGATATGGTGATCTTTTGCAGGAAATCTGTCTTTCCTAATGTGGCTTTCCTTATTTTCCTTGCCTGATTCTTTGGGTTCTTCTTTGCTTTATCTTTTAATTTAACCTTATCTACCTTCTTAACAGGGGACACAGATGAAAGCCCAGCTGAAGCTGATGCCCCTGTCTGTAGGGGGAGTAAACCTTTAATAAGCTTCTCCTTCCTTGCTTGTAAAGCTCTGTAACTAAAAGCTTTAGACAACTGGCAGTCTAATTCAAAATGGGCAGTGCCTAAACAGTAGACATATGAGGTGAGGGGGTCTTGAGAGGGCAACTTGAGCCCATACCGACTTTTTTACAGTTCTGTGAATCTGACATATCATGACGGCACAGTGGTGCAGAGGGGTAGTGTCACCTCGCAGCAAGACGTTCTCTGGTTTGATTCTCGGCTGGAGTATCTTCTGTGTGAAGTCTACATGTCCTCCCTGCATTCTTGTGGGCTTCCACTGGGTGCTCCGGTTTCCTCCCACATTACAAAGACATGCATCTGGAACATTTCTCCCCGGGCCTCTGTTGAAAATTGGCTTTGTTCCAAGTTGGACTTTCCTCCGAGTTAACAAATGTTAAATAAACAAATAAATAGAAGAAACTCCCTTTAAGAGTAATTACAAAGTGTTACAAGTGTAACCACTACAAATCCTAGCAAACTTTCAAGTTTTCAAGAGAAAAACACAGCAAAACACACTGAATATCCCAACACTATGACTAATATAACAAGACTATTCAGCACTATGAATAATTAACTGTCTAATACGAAATCTACAACTATTCCTAACAATAACATCAATATTACATTATTACCTAAAAGGGATAAACCAAGAAAGGGAGGACCTTGCACGCACGTCTGGTAGCTTCAGGTAGCAAACGAGATCTGAGGTATCAAAGTAGAGTACAGTACAGGGAATTATGGGGTAGGGGAGGTGTCACAGCCCTGCTACTGTAAGTTTCAAAGCTGGGACTGAGGTTGGATCTGACAAGCCATACATTGAATCAGACAAAAATAGACAACATTGGATTCCTTGTTGTCACAGAGAAATGAAACCACTGCTCAGAGAAATAAGGCAAGACAACCCTACACAGTTAGTATATCAACTGAAAGGAACCCAACCCAGAGGAACCCAGGTCCAGACTTACCAAAAAAAATTGTAATTAATCTGTGCTTCACAGGAGTAAAAGCTTACTAACACCTGGGCCTCACTGTCAACAGCATGTCCCGAGAACTACCCTGTTCTTTCTAGCCCTGCAACACAGATATCATGCAAGCCGTACACTTCTTGCAACCACATGGAGGAGGGTTTGGAAAAACAGCAGACTTTAGAAACTTTAGGTCTAGCCTCAACACTGTTTACCTTGTTGTTTGTGTGTCTGTCTACCCAATGACTTTCATCTCTGGGCTGCCCTTGTCTTAAGTAGACTCTACAGAGACATCATCTTCTTCTTTCGGCTTTTCCCTGTTAGGGATCGCCACAGCGGATCATCTGTCTGCTCATGATTGGCAGTGGAGTTTTACGGTGTCGAGTTGCCAGTCCGGCGCCCAACCTTCCACAGAAGGCACACATGCACACACTCACACCTAGGGCCAATTTAGAGTGTCCAATCCACCTACTGCATGTCTTTGGGATGTGGGAGGAAACTGGAGCACCCGGAGGAAACCCACACAGCCACAGGAAGGACATACAGACTCCGGACAGGAGGCACCCCAGCCAAGAATCGAACTGGAGAACCTCTTGCTGTGAGGCGGCAATGCTAACCGCTGCACCACCATGGCCGCTCACTCTACAGGGACATATGGTTGCAAATTACAGATCCCAAACTTATCACACCTCTGGTATCTGGCAGATGAACTTACATAAGCTAAATGCAGTGACACTGCAAACAGACTTCATGATATGATAGCAAACAGATGCAAGGCCTGCACTACTCCACATTACATGCAGTGACACTACAGACTTCATGATCTGATCACAAGCATATGTAAGGCTCACAGTGATTTTCACTGGTGATCAGACTTTCCTTTTTCAAAGGACAAATATTTAAAATGAAGAGTAAGAAGGAAAGCCAAAGAACGAGCATCTACAAAGTACTAGAAGCACTAAAGAGTACATACCATTTAAATAGGCCGACACTGGCTTTAAGCAAAGTTACTGTGCCTTGACCAAATGCATACCTTAGTGAGAAATGTAGTCTCTCATGTAAAAGGACAGGTAAAAATTCCCAAGCATAAATCCACTACTAGAGAGGGCCTTTTGGTGCAAAAACAATACTTCCCCCTCAAACTAATCATGGTCTTAAAAGTTCTGCATGTCTAAGAAATCAAAAAAAGTGACTATATAACAAAACATATAAAAGTACTCACAAAGTTGTTTCCACTTATAACATACAAAAGTGCCATTCCCTGACTTCATTCACTCATCCCCTGGCCTTGATTCTCCCATAATCTTCACTGGCCTTAGATAGCCATCTCATAAGCTTGTCCAAACTTATGGCCTATCAAGTAATGCCATCATTTGGTTGTTCTCTTTCCAATCACACCACCAGTATTAAAAGTATAACACAATTCCTCACCAAGCTTCACACCAGATTTCCCCTTACTTTTGTTCTTTCTCAATGATGCCTCTCATCACTGTGTGCATTCTAGGGTCATTAACTTCCAGTGCAGCAAACCTTTCTCAGCAGCTCACTTCTGACTTCCAAAACCTTGAAAAGCATTTACATGCATCTTTAAGGTCAATGCCTTCTACTTGGTCCAAAGTAGTTATGTACCAAACTACATCACTGTATTCAGGCTCCGAAAACTACCTGCAAATAATTTAAAAGTAAGAGGGTTACAACAAACTAGATGTCAGATCCAGATAGTGGAATGCACCACTCAATCCTAGCCAATAGGGAATTACTTGGAAGATGACTGTCCACTCATTTAAACAGATGTCTCAAACATCATCTCCAGCTCCATTTGCTTCACAACAGAACACATTAATTGCTTTGCTTTCTCAGAAGGTCATACTTGTGTCTGCCTCCTTTTCCTGTAACAGCTCTACCTTTAATGACAGATTACAACATCTGGCAGCCTTAAATGAGAAGCATTTTATTTGACCTCATTCAGTCCACTACAATCTGTCTCACCTAATGTCTCCACAAGCCTCAGTGCTGTCCCTCTCACAGGTGTTTGCCCATCACAGTTACTACATTCTTGAGCAACTATTCCTCAATACTATCTTCTCACCAAGGACAGATATCATGTCTAAGAAAGCACAGTCTATCTTCCCACTACTGCCTCCCTATATTCTTTTAATACAGCAAAAAGTAAACCAAGCATCTCAACTGCTGCGACCAGCACAGACTCCAGCTTCACATACACATCTACACAATTCTGTGTACCAGTGCTTAAGCCTTGCACAAGTAACTCCCACAACTGAATGTGGTGCCTTGCACCCACGTACTTGAATGATCATACATGACGTTTAAGAACACACATTTTTCACTTGTGACAAAACATGCTTTCTATATCTTGTGCAAATACAGCATGCATTGTATCTTTACAACATGATATAGAGAGTGCACCATTTCTTTTTATGATTTCCACCCTTACTTAATTTTAATGTGCAGCCTTTTTTTTGCATCATGCAGTTCTTCCCATAGTCACGTGCACTAAAAAAAGAAGTTATGTACTCACCATAACGTTCCATGCTATGGGCTAGGCTTGTAAAGGCTCCAGGGTCATTAGCCTAGTACACACCTATGAACCTATGTGAGTTGTCCATCTCATCTTCATTCTGTACTTGTGGGTTCGGAACAGATCCTCGGTTCCGACTCGGACGTTTACAAACGCTCGAGATCTCCAACTAACTTGTGGCTTACTCCCTATCCCATGATGCTCTAGGGCATTCTCCAGATCTTGTTTGTTGCTATACAAATATATATACATACACAAGAAGTCTTCCTTATTTTATATGACAAGAAGAGGGTTAGAGAATATCACATAACAAATAGCAACCTCTCAATCCTCCAGGAGCTAAAGGCTGGGGGTAGGAGGGTGGGACGCAAGAATGAAGGCGAGATAGACAGCTCACATAGAATTCTATGGTGAGTACATAACTTCTTTATATGAAGTTGTCCTATCTTGCCTTCATTCTGAACTTATGGGACAGCTTCTCTAGCACCATCTTTCTTGGGTGGCTCATGGGAGAACATTCCTCAGAAAAGTGGACCCAAAAGAGGCCCTGTCCCTGGAGACCAAATCCACTTTACAATGAGTGAATAAAGGTATGAGGCCTTGCCCACGTTGCTGCAACACAAATGGTTATCAATTGGCAATTATGCACAAAAAGCAGAAGAGGTCAAAACAGCCCTGGTAGAATGAGCTCATTTTGTCTAGAAATTGTTCGTTTACTTACTGATAGGTGAATGTGATGCAATCTGACAACCATCTGGACACTGTTTTTTTTGCTACTGAAGCACCTTTCTTGCAGTCTGAAAAAGGATATAAACAATTGGTCAGTCAAAAAGTCCTTTGTTCTGTGTAAACAGAAGCGTAATTGTCTATGTGCATCAAGTTGGTGTAACATGTATTCTACCTTATTGCCATACTTGGGGAAAAAACTGGTAAGTCTATGGACTGATTTAAGTTTGATTCCAAGCATACATTTGGTAGAAATGATGGGTTTGTGCGAAGTGAAACTCTGTCATTGTGAAAAAGCATATACAGGGGTTTGACAGAATGCTTGCAACTCTGAAACCCTCCTAGCTGAAGTGCTAGCCACTAGGAAAATCGTCTTCCAGGTTAAGAACTTAAAGTCACAGGATGATGCAGGTTCAAAAGGGGGAAGAATTATAGGTTTCATGGAGGTAGACGTGGTTTAATGGGTGGTCTTTGTTCCATGGAGGTAGAGGTGGTTTAATGGGTGGTCTTAGTAGGTTAGTGCCTCTCAAGAAAGCTTTACAAAATCTGTGGGACAATGTTTGGTCCCCCTTCTCCAAAATGAAAATTAGAGATTGCTGCCAATTGTACTCTAATAGCTGCAGCTGCTCCATCATGAAACAGTTTTGCTAAGAATTCCAGTATAGAAGATATAGGTGCAGAGAAAGGGTCAATATGATTTTTAAGGCCCAAGAGGAAAATATTTTACATTTGCTGAGATATAATCTTCTTATGGAAGCTTTGTGAGAAGAAATCAGGACATGTTGTACTGAAGGTGAAAGGTTAGGTAACCTATCTATGTTTGGAATCGGAGCAGCCAAGCTGTCAACTTGAGGGTTTGAAGAGATGGATGGAGCATTCCCGATGGATGGGTCAGAAGATCTAGCACTGGGTCCAGAATCCAAGGCTCCTCCTGAAGATGAGGCCACAAAAAGGGAAACCAAATTTGAAGAGGTCAGTGAGGGGCTACAAGTATTAAGGTCCTTCCCAATGCGATAGCATTCTGAAGAACGTTGGGTATCAACGGAAACAAAGGGAAGGCATAGAGAAGACCCGTGGGCCAATCGTGTACAATTGCATCCCTTGGGGATTTCCCCAGAGGGGGGAATTAGGGCAAGTTAGTGGCTGCATTTGGCGGTCATGGATGTGGCAAAAAGATCGCAGCAAGGCTGGCTCCATTTTCGGAATATCATTTCCGCTATGTCTTGTTTCAGGGACCGCTTGTGAGGCATCAGTTTTGCTCTGCTGAGTTTGCCTGCTATCACACTGGACTTCCCCAGGATATGCATTGCTACCAGAAAGCTTTGGGAGGAGGTTGCCCACTGCCATACTCTCAGGGCCTCTCGACAAAGGGGGTAAGATCTGGTTCCACCTTGTTTGTTAATATATCATACCACTGACATACTGTCCGTCTGGATCACAATCGTTCCTAGTGGAAGAGCTGCAACACAAGAAGCACCACTCTCATCTCTAGGACATTGATGTGCAAGTGGGCCTCATGATCCTGCCAAGTGCCTTGGACTGTCCTTCCCTGATAATGCCCACCCCCCATCTGGGAAGCATCCATGGTCACTGTGGCAAGCGGTTGTGGAAGAACAAAGGGTCGACCTAAAGTCACTTGAATGGAGTGAAGCCACCAAAAAAGGTCTCTCCTGCAAGATTCTGTTAACATAATTTGGTGTGGCATAGGAAGTTCCTGCATGGACCACTGAGTGAACAGTAGTCACTGTAAAATTTGCATGTGCAGCCGCATTAAGGGAATTACGTTTACCGCTGCTGCCATGGTGCCCAGTACTTTTAGAAGTTTCCTTGCTTGAGTCTTCCTCTTGAAAAGGACTAGAACCTGTACTTGAAGGGCCTGAACTCTCTGTGGTGGAAGCTTTACCATCACTGTTGTAGTGTCTAAATCTGTGCCTATAAAAACGATATGTTGGATGGCAATAAGGCAGACTTTTCATAATTTATTGTGATCCCTAGATGAGAACAAATTTTCAAAGTGGTATCTCTTGCTTCTGTTAGTAGATGTTTGGTGGTGGCGGTTAGGAGCCAGTCGTCTAGATTTGGAAACATGCTGAAACCTAAATGCCTCAGGTGAGCCATAACTACTGCCATACATTTGAACGCTCTCGGGGCTGTAATGAGACCAAAGGGCAGATCTCAAAACTGGTAGTGACTGGCTCCCAGCCAAAAGCACATATGACTCATGAATGGCCTTTTATGTGGCAGTACGCATCCTGTAGGTCTATAGAACACATCCAGTTGCCTTTTCCCAAAAAGGGAAGTATTGACTGCAGTGTCACCATCCAGAACTTTGTCTATTTTTTACAGATTTGTTCAGTCTGCTGAGATCCAGTATGGGTCTACAGTCCCCTGTTTTTTTCGGAACTAAAAAGAGCCTTGAGCAAGTCCCAGATCATATTTGGTCTGCGGGGACCGGTTGGATGACTCTCTTTCTAGCAACTTCTGAACTTCTAGGGTTGCTCGTTTCCTGTGATTGGTTGGAACATCTGGAATGTTGGGTGGGAATTTAAAAGGGTATGGAGTAACCTCTGGATATGATGCTTTGTACCCACTTGTCTTTTATTTTTAGCCAGGTATCTGGGTACAAAGATAAATGACCCCCCCCCCCCCGACTACCTCCACAGAGGGACAGACAGGCCTCCTTTTCAGGAGCGCTGAAAGGGCTTAGCAAAGAAGGATTCTGTCACCCTGGTTCTGCAGACCCCCTCTGCCACATGGCTGGCATCTTCCATTATTGCTTTCCCCTCTGCCCCTGGGGGAAGGCTCACCACGTGTGTTGAAAAACTTTCTGGGATTTTCAAAACCACATTTTTCCTCCCTTTTGACCTTTTGGATAAGGTCTAGAAGGTGTGGAAAAACAGACTCCGACGGCAGGGAGAGTTTTTCCTTCCTGTTCACACCTGGTTAGTGTCTTTGACCTTAGCCCCGAACAAGGATGAGCTATCGAAGGGGGCATTAAAGGATGACTTGAAGGGTTCCGCAAAGTTACACAAGTGCATCCAGGAATGTCTAAGGGAAATTCCTGAACCCGCTGCCCTACTCTCTCAATCAGCTGCATAAGAAACGAGCCTCATGGATGAGTTTACTACTGAATTTTAAGTAGGGAACTGGGAGAACACTATCTGCTACCTCTATAGCTACTGAACCCTGCAGAGCATCTCCAAACTCCTTCAGGAGATCTCTCTGCAAACTGGTGAAGTGTGTAAGATAATTCAGGGACCCGAGTGTAAAGGTTGCTGTAGAAAACATGCACTTTCCATATCTGTCCATCGAACGTGACTGTCTGCTCGGGGGATGGACAGAAGTGGATGTCTCTGACAACTCCTTCTTGGTGGCCACCACCACCACCATAGCATCTACTGGGACACCTTTTGTAAAAAAGGCTTTATCCTCGGGGGTGTAATGAATTTATTTGGCCACCAGGGAACAGGCTTCACTGAGTCTGGGGACTCCCACGCTTTGACAAACTAAATCCATAAGTTCATCGAAAGGCGGAGACACCCAAGTGGCGGACGGGTGAGACCCAAAGGCCTTCAGGTAGACAGACTCCTCATCAGAAGGGCTGATGGGCTTCCAGCTGCCTCTTTGCTTAAGGATCTCTAAGATGTCTACAAAGGAGACATCCTCAGAGGGCGACCGTAGGGACCTTTCCGACTCATCGAGGTCTGTGTCTGATGTGATAGACTTCCCTGGGGACTTCAAATGGTTCCTCTTGCATAATCTCTTGTGAGGGACCTCTTCAAAAGGGCATTTTGGAGAGGTTTCGGAAGAGAAGGATTCACCTGCTGGGGCATCCTGAGGCACTGGGTCTCCACGTCTGTGAGAAACATGTTGTGCTCAGATGGACACCGGTGCCTTTGGGGGAGGAATTAATGGATCTGAGAGTGGGGCTGCCTGTGGGGGACAGCATTCTCCTCATCAAATCGAAAACCGCCCCCCCTGCCCATGACCCGGGGAAGCTGACAGTTCTGAAGAACTAGAAGACTTCCTAGGCACCAAGGGAGTTGGCTCCAAAGCTGATGTAGAAGCCAAGCTCACCTGTGCCAAGGTCCTGAGAGGCAAGTTCGGATCAGACTGTCCTCCCTGGACCCAATCGGAGAGCATCGGCTCCTAGACTCCTCGAGCTCAGACGGCACCAAGGAAGTCTGAGCAGAAGATGAAAATGCCGATCCTGGAACAGGTCTGGGCTAAGACGGTTCCACTATGATCAGCTATAAGCATTCAGGCTCCAAGGCCCCGAGGTGGGTTGGAGGAAGAATCAATAGTGATGGAGAAGGTCACCTCGGCTCCGAAGCCATCTGGGTCTGCTCCGGCAATAATTTGGCGAGCACTAGTGTACTCAAGAGCTTCTGCACCACATGATCCACATCATCTTCTGACAAACTCCTGGAAGACTGAGAAGAGGGGGCAGGAGAACTCGACCTTTGTAGTATAGGTGACCTTAAGGGAGGAGATACCGGCTCCAGGACATGGGACCAACTCCAATACTGCGGTACCATCAGTTCTGAAACAAGAAGAGCCGAGATAGAAGGTTTATCGGGCCTGACCGATTTCTGGTCTGATGAAGTCATTGTTGAAATTCTATTTGAAGGTCCAGATTGATCTGAAGAGGATGAAAATCTTTTACTTGACTGCTCAGATCTAGAAAGAGGGGAAAAGGTTTTCTTTAATGCACTCTGACCTTCTTCCAAGACTTCCAAAAAAGAAGTCTTTAACAATCCTCTCAGTATGAGCTTATTTTTTCTTTCAAGGAGAACCCTCAAACTAAATGAATGGCATATGGAGCACAACTCCTGCAAATGTACTGCTCCAAGCCAACAGACACATTCAGTATGACCATCCATCAATGACATTTTCTGAGAGCAGTTAGAACATTGCTTAAACCCTGAAGGTTTAGTGCCTTTTGATTGCTTAGACATAGTATCAAGAAGCAATGCAACTCAACAGCAGCAGTAAGCGTTTGAAGCAATAACACTATCTACAGCCTAAAAGAGCTCTTGAACTTAAACGAGCTATTTAAGTAGGAATACAGAAGAAACCACCAGAAGCCTTTTTTTTTAATAGAACAAAAGGCACACCACACGTCAAAAGAAGGGGTAGTATCAATATTTGTCAAAGATACCACACCTCCAGGTTGGTGGCACAGCACAAAGCATCATAGACTATCCATGTGCAACTAACAGTGGGTAAAACTGCCTTCCAGTTTATAGCCTGCTACAGACCACCCTCCCAAAAACCAGGAACCCCACTCGGCCTTCCTGAGAACAGTGGAAAATATGAAGGTCTCTCCAAACACCATTATATTGGGCGACTTCAACTACCCAAACAGACTGGGAGCATTACTCTAGCTCCAACACCCTAGCCCAAAGGTTCCTAGAATTTATAAACTCAAATGCTATGGAACAACTTGTTACCACTCCCACAAGAGGGGATAACATACTGGACCTGATCATCCCCAACATGGGGACTCTATGCTCCAGACCAGAAGTGTATCCCTCACTGGTAAGAACAAACCATAAACTAATCTCACTGGATATTCACATCCTGACCCCACCTCCTGCCCAGAAAACCACAGTGAAAAACTTCTCTAAAGCAAATTTCACACTTCTCAAAACAGAGGTGGAATCCTTCAAAGCCCCCGGGCCTGTGGAAAATACGGCCCAGACCGCAGAATCCTTTATAAATGCATTCTATGAACACCTTCAGGAATGCATGGATCATGCAATCTCAAATAAAACCAAGACCCAATCCTCCAAAGGCAGACGTCTTGTCTGGTGGACCCCAGCCATAAACAAACTATACAATAGAAGGAGGAAGCTACTAAATGATAGAGCAAAATCCCAAAAAGGGAAGGCATCTCTGATCAGTATTAGCAAAAAACTACGGGCACTCATAAAATCATCTAAGGCTAGCTTCGAGAGAAAAATTGCACAAGACACTAAGGATAATCACAAGGCTTTCTTTAGTTATGTTAGGAACCTGGGTGGGAATTCCCAGATATGCTCAGAATTAGTCCAAAATGACAAAAAATACACTGAACCCACAGACATTGCCAACATCCTAGCTGACAGGTTCAGCGCAAACTTCTCCCCCCATCCCCACCAAAAGGGCAAATATCTATCCCAGCAGAGTGCTGCCTCCCTGACATCTCTGATGCTCAGATAAGAACCGCCCTCTCCAACGCAAAAAACACAGCATCAATGAGACCAGACGGTGTCCCGGGCTGTGTCCTACATGAACTCCAAGAAGAGCTAAACCCAAACGTAAAACTACTGTTCAATCTCAGCCTTACTACAGGATATGTACCCAAAGAGTGGCATACAGCAACAGTGGTCCCTCTCCACAAAGGTGGTGCCTCAACAGATCCTGACTAGCTTGGTCTGCAAAGCTATGGAAAGGATCATCATGGACCTCATAAATAAAGATATTGGGGACCTACAGACACTGGATCCTACCCAGTTCGGCTTTGTTAAGGGCAGATCCTGCCTCTTAAACCTGGACGCTTTTTTTGAAACAGTCACCAAGGCCATTGACGAGGGGAAGGTGGTCCACACAGCCTACCTGGACCTCGCAAAAGCCTTCGATACAATACCCCACTCGGGCATTATAGATAAGCTCACCAGCTTAAATATAAACCCCTATGACACTAGATGGGTTGCAAACTGGCTCAAGGACAGAACCCACATGGTTAGAATTGCTGAGCCATGTCAGAGTCCAAACCAGTTACAAGTGGCGTCCCACAAGGCTCAGTCCTGGGACCTCTCTTGTTCGGTATATATTTCTCGGAGGTACAGGCCAACACGGAAGGACTGTGGCTGACCAAGTTCGCAGATGACTGCAAACTGGGCGCCATAATCGACTCTCCAGCCGACACAAGCATCCTCCAAAAGGGCCTCATAGAAACAGACAACTGGTGCCAGAGCCATGGCCTCAAGCTAAATGCCAAAAAGTGTATAGTCATCCCCTTTGGCAAAAACAAAGTGCCCACAAATTACCACATAGGTGGTAATCCATTAAGTACAGAAGAAGTAATTAGGGACCTGGGGACCCAAGTTGATAACAGTCTCTCATTTGACAACCACGTGGCCAAAGTGGTTAGAAAAACATTTTATATAGCCCACCTAATCATGAAGGGATTCACATCTAGATCAGGGGAGGTCATCATGCCTCTTTACTCATCCCTCATCAGGCCCATAATTGAGTACAATGCCCCTTTTGGGATGTACCTTACCAGACACCTGCAGCAACTGGAAAGACCCCAAAAGTACCTCACCAAGAGGATCAAAGGGCTCAAACAGATGCCATATGCTGCCCTGTTAAAGAAACTCCAGCTCTACTCAGTGGCATACCGCCTGTTCAGGGGCGATCTGTGTCTGACGTATAAAGCCATGTCCAACCCGGAATTAATGGACATGCTGCACCTCAGAAAATCCAAATCTCATCGAGCTACGCTCGAGACTTGAACCTCAGCACTGAAATAAATAGGACATGCTGGAGGGACAGATTCATAACCCAGAGGCTCCCTTCACTCTGGAATAAAATCCCAGTCCAGGTTAGGCAGAGTCCCTCATTGACTCTCTTCAAGAGGAATCTTGATGAGTGGATGGGAGATCGTAGGTTTAATCCGGGTATCACTTCTGTGTCACTGTTAGACAGAGGCACAGTATACTAACCTCGAAAAAGGGCATAGCAAAATTAATTTAAAATGGGTGGCGAAAGCCAAACACATTCTGGCTAGGCTTATAAATGCCCTAGGGCAGATAGCCTAGTATGAACCTATGAACAGGAAAAAAAGCCCTCTAACTGAAAGAGGTTGAGTCGCCCTCTAAATTAAAAGAGCTGACTCGGGGGGGGGGGGGGGGGATCAATTTTTTTTTTTTTTTTTTTTTAACAGAACAAATGCACATCACACAGGAAAAAGCCCTCTAAGTCAAACGAGTGACTAGGAGAAAATGATGCAAACTATTTCCCTATACAGAAAAACTCAACACACACAGAGTTGTATTTAAGTAGACAATATCTATAAGCTAATAAGTAAACACAGCATGAGGCTAAATAACTGTAATTTAAAGTTCACAGGCAAGGTGGGATAGGGATGAAACACTAGGCCTTGAGACAAACGACAGCCCCAAAAACAGCAAGTAATGGGCACAAGTCTGGTACTGTGACTAACAAAGTCAAACTAACTAGGGTAACAGCTACAAAGTCTTTAGAGGAAAGTAGAAGTTTTAAATGTAGAATGCAAATTCAAAAGATAACTTAGCCAGAGAGCCAGTTGAAAAACACCAGATCTGTTTAGCAGCAAATGAGATCTGGAGAATGCCCTAGACCATCATAGGATAGGGGAGTAAGCCACGAGCTAGTTGGAGACCTCGAGCTTTTGTAAACAGCCGAGTCAGAACAGAGGATCAGTTCCAAACCCACAAATACAGAATGAAGGCGAGATATGACAACTTCACATCCGAACTTTTGCCAATACTTTTTGTATACTCAGAAGTACTAATCCAAGCATCTAAACAAAAATATATATAATTAAAATAGGAGTCCTACAATGATGCCGTGCCAATAATGTCATATCGTAAATATAAAACTAGAAAGCTTTCTTTGACTTATTATTCTTAAGCCTATACATTTATAAGTTTATTCCAACTGACCCATTTTACTATTTAAAAAAAAAATTCTCTCTGCCAATAACAACAATCCCATAGACTTCACTTTTTTTTTTTTTTGAAAAGCTAAACTAATTTCCAGTCACAAATACCCAGTCTTAGCCAGGTAATATTTAACCTGTCAAATTGAATGACATGTCAAGGGTCTATGTGACCAAACAGCAACATGGCAATATAACTCCTACAGCAGCAAAATAATAAGCAAAATCTTATTTGTGTTACAACTACTATAAAAATTTAAGGGACATAGGTTACAAAAAATGAGTTAACATATACACTTCGAGCAGACACACCAAGTTTTCCTTTTACATTCATGCCACATCAGTCACTTTTCATTTTTAGTCCACTCTTTACATAAATAAATAAATAAATGATAGTCTAGTGTACCTTGCATTGTTGGACAGGTTCAGGTGATTTTCAACTTCTAATAGCACTTCCCGGAAAAAGTCTAGTCGTTTCTCTTCAAAATTCTGACATTGCTCGAACACCTGCTCCATGTTTTCCACGTACTGTGGGGTGCACTGTTGCAGCTCTTCTAGTGCTGTCTCATATTTCTCTTTTGTCTGGGGAGGCGGTAGCATAACAAATGTTTTAAATTAGACCAGCTCTTTCTTTATATACTGCCTTCACATTATAATGTAAATGCATGCTAAAATGCAGTTATAATCTAATGACATTTAACTATAACCTAATAGCATCTAAATACAAGGCACAAATGACAATTTTATTTCAAAATTAAGGAAAGCATAATCAACAGCAAATCTAATCCCGGAAACACAATAATGTAAATTACTTCTATTCTGACCTTCCAATTAAAAATCCAGAGTCACATAAATGTTGTAGGACTACAGAAAGTTAGAAGAATATGTAGAAATGTAAAACATGAATGCTTAATTTTCTGTGCCAATTATAATTCTACATGTTTATAGAAGGCCTTATATAAACATGTAAAATTCTGATATACTCCAGGGAATCAAAAGTGGTACTATTCAAATTTTTGTACAACTCCCTAAACTGCTAATCCCAGTGCAAGAGAGTACTGCAAACATTTTTTTCCAATTCCAAATGTTTTACCCTTAAAATATCTTCTACAGTTTGCAAGTAGATCATTTCCATCAGACTTATTGCCATCTTAGGGACATTTTGAGTTGAGTGTTTCAGTGTGTGTGTGTGTGTGTGTGTGTGTGTGTGTGTGTGTGTGTGTGTGCGTGCGTGTGTGTCAGTGTGCGAGAGTGTGCACATGTGAGTGAGTGCGTGGGACAGTAAAAATGCGAGAGTCCAGCATGGAGGACAGAAAAAAGGAAGCAAAAAAGACTTGGGTGAAGACGATGAGAAAAGATAGGCTGAAAGTAAGGGTGTATACAGATGTGTCTGGATACAGAATGGAAGGGCAATGAATTAATAATTATGGACTAAAGTAATATCAAGGAAGGGGGTCATACAGGAAGAGAAAGTAGACACACACTGAAGAAAAAGAGGGCAGAAGTAATGAGGGAGAACACAGTGCAACAGAGTGACAAAAGCTTAGCTGTAAGAAAAGTACCGGCATAAAACAAACTTGAATGGCTGCAAATGGCAGTATGAATCAGGAAAAGGTAAGGCAAAACAAGAAATGTTTGGGACACATCAGGAAGCTAGACAATGCAGCAGTGTACCAGTGCCATTAACACCATGGTCAAGCTTGCAAAAGCTTTGAGGAAGCCAAAAGAAGTACAGGAGGAACCTGTGCTAAGTAATGCAGGTTGGTCAGCACAAAAGTGGCAGGCAAAGCCCTACTGACCACTATCAGATCTACAAGGAAGAACAAGTTAAATGTACCTCAGGGTAGATGAAGAAGATGCACAGCTTTGACATGCACAATGAAAACCCAGAAGACACTGCATGACTCAACCTCAATCACTAAACAATGTATTTTGGCTTTTTCTGGTTAAGGGTCACCACAGTGATCACTGGTCTGCAGATTGAATGGCAGTAGTGTTTTTACGGGAGTTACCAGCCTGGTGCTCAACCTTCACAGCGGGCACAAACATACACACATGCATCTACCTTCATGTCTTTAAAACTCAAATAGACTGCGAGGAGGACATGCAGACTCTGTACAGAATGCGCTCCAGGCAAGACTCAAACTGGAGAACCTCTTGCTGTGAGGCAACAATGCTAACAGCTGCACCACAGCGGCTGTACCTCAACCTCAATCACTAATTCTCCTAAAGAAATACTAACTCACTCACTTTTATAACTGGTGACTTGACTGCCAAGAAATCAAAAACTGGTGTCATTCGTGATACAGTATTAAAAAAAATCTATACACAAACATACCAAAGGTTCAGGGTAGTGCCTTTGTAGGAATAGTTGTTTTTTTGTTATTGAACAAGTTACCTTAAGTAATTACTGCCTACTATTTCATGCAATTACAGGTACGGCGGTTTACTACGTCACTTAATGTATCTTGTTTCTCTATTTTCATTGGTTATCCTACATTTCTTTTGTTACACTACTGTATTTATTAACAAGTTTTGTTCAATTTATATTATTCTGATGAAGTTCTACTATATTAAAGCAGGCTCAATACATTAGTTCTGTCTCTATGTTATTTCATTCCAGGTCGTTTGTATTTTATATATATATATATATATATATATATATATATACACACACACACA